>NW_010387899.1:24861-49310 GCF_000710305.1 Buceros rhinoceros silvestris | reverse complement strand
GCAGGAACTTCACCGGACTGCCACGACTTCTCAAATATGTATAGTGGCTTAGCCACGTCATCCTCCAGTTCCCTCAGGTCAGCAGATGCCTCTCATGAGGTCCCATGGACTTATGCACCATCAGGCTTTTTATACGGTCTCCAAGGCCAAACGATTTAAACCTATTTAAATCAGCATGAATATGACTATCAGCAGATAGTTTGCATAAAAGAACCATCTTAGATTCCAGTCAGAAAGAGTTTAGTAACAAGATAGAATCACTTTATAATATTAAACTTAGAATTTATAATAACTTGAACAGAGAAGTGTGGATTTACTGTGAGATCAGAACCTTCACTTTTGCAACTGGATTGTGTTGTGCATTCATTGTAGAAATGTGTGTGTACAGATGAAAGAAATCTCTACGCTGAGCATTCTTAATGTGTCATGACAATATGGTGGTCACGCAGTTCCTGTTTCTTAAGCAAATTGTTCAGAATCAGAGGTATAAGAGATGTATTGAAAGTTATGTCAGTCTCAAAGTTATCCAGCTTATGGATAACTAGAAGCTGTCTTTTATGTGAGATATTTTATCCCTACATCATTATTCTTTTCTGTTCAAAGGAGAGTCTTAATGCCAGATTCTTTTTCAGATACATGTACCATGTAGTTTCAGATCTTAATAAATTATCTGCTATAAAAGTGTTGGCACTATCTGTTAGGTATGAGGTGAGAACATGCTGACAAATCTTTAGAGAGAGAGCTACACTGATCTTTTAAAGTCAGAATTGCAGATTGCAGCTTTCTGTAATTTCAATGAGAATTACTGTGTCTGCGTGAATACTTCTGATTTTTTGCATATGCTGTCAGTATTAACCATTGTCTTGCATCCTGGTCCGTTTCTGTGAGTGAATTTATTACAAGCCAGAACAGGATTATACTAAATCCGTTTCCAGCAGTGTATGCATTTTAGTCTTTTTTCCTCTCAGCAGTAGTGACAAATACTAAAGCTATAAAGGTTATTTATATTAGCAGTCAGATATATTGTCCAAGAAATTAAGAAACAGTTTTAACAATTTTACTCAAAACATTAATCAGTTCTTGGACAGTACCTAAAAATGCAAATGCAGTCAAGAATTAATCTGGATAAGAGAGAAATATGCAAATTAGATGGTGAGAACATAAAATAGGTTACACTGGACAAAAGAAAGTCAGTAGAAAGCAGATTCCCAGGCTTGTGTCAACTGTACATAACAGCTCCACAGAAATGCTGCCCTGTTTTGTGCTCAAGTTAGTTAATGCAGCCATAGCTTGTACATCTGTGTTCACAACACAATACTGTATTTTCTGAGTAATTAATCCATAGATAATCACAGGCTGACTGTGTTTTATTTCTTAGTTATGCCTTCCAGCTGCAAGCATTATAATCATTATGTTACATATTGGAAAAAGCAAGTCTGATGTCTGGGGTGCTGAAGAGTTAATTGTTAAGCCCATTCAAGTAGTCACTGATGGAACTGATGAAAAAAATACATGACTCGACTATGTTGGTCTCTTCACAAAAGGAAGTGCATGATACTGTTTCTAAAATGTTTTTAAAATTATTAAATGTTAAAACATTAAAAACATTAAAATGTTTTCAAAATTATTTTACTATTCAATCTTTTTGTAGCAGTAATATTTTTATGTGTGGCAAATTAACCACCTCCATTTCGTTTTCAAGAGAACTTAACTTATCTGACAGCAGAAATTTTTTGTCAGTGGCAAAGTATTTGTTTTCCAAACTTGATCTTGAATGTCAGTCATAACCACATCCAGATCTTTGGCTTGAATGTTTTTGACTTATTTAATGGATTTGATTTTCTTTTACTCTCCTTAATGAAGGAACTGGCGAGAAAATATCCTCCTGTGCAGCGAGTCTCAGCCAGGGGTAACAGCAACCTCTTTAAGTTTTAACCCTGTGAATTGGCAGCAACTGTGTTTTGTTAATGAGAGCTCCGTTACTATCTGGTGTATTGAAAGGAGTAATGACGAACATCACCTTAAGCGAAAGTAAGTGGAACACCCTTTGGGTTAAGAGAAAAATCTGGAGGTATATTTTAATAACTAAGACTAGCAACCTACATCTGTTTGCAAAGAATTTAATCCAATTTAGTTCACCTAGCAACTGCCAGCAGTAATTGCTAAATCACAACCAGTGTGAATCTCTCTAGTCAATCCAGTAAATTGAATTTATGATTTCATTTCTTAGCACTCACATGTCCACATTATGCACATCATGCAGCTGATACTAATCAGCTGCTTTGGCAAGCTGCATGACTGAATTAAGGTAGTGCCTGACTGCTTTCCTGCAAGTGGCTATGTCAAGCTTTGATTTTGTAGCTATGAAGCCACCAGATTCGGATCAAGTTGCTTCCTAGTAAGCATAATTAAACAATATGTTGTAATCACAAATTGTACTAAAAGCAGTATCAGATTTCTGGGTGATTTCCAGCTTGTGTGGCCAATTTGCAGGTCCAGAGGGGGTGGCTCTGTCAGTGCAATTCACTGAGCACAGCAGACCTGGAATTTGTTTATGCTAAAATGTTTTGAGGCTGGTATAAAAGTAGTTTGTATAATTCAAGTTGGAATCCTTGCAGTATAACACCTATGCTGTTTCAGTAGCAGCTACTCTACAATTCCCAAGAATATTTAATCTCATTAACGATGAACATAACCAACATATTGCCACTGACACAGTTATGCTAGTGAAAGTACAGACAAGGCCTTAATTTGCAATCTGGAAAGAATATTGAAGGGTGTTTTGCCTTTCGTCACTCTAGAGTACACACGTGAAAATACATTTATACTCCTTTTTCCTCACTTTTCACTCCATTCAGAGCTTAAACCTCCACTGAGAATTATTTACTTTACATGATTTTTTTTTCCAAGTCAGGAATAAACACAGTCTGTAAGCTACAGTACTCTAAACTTCTGCATCATAACAGCCACACATTCACTGATTACCAGAGTGCAAAAGGCAAATACTACGAATAATATTTCATCGTCGTTAAACTTTCTGCGAATAAATAGTAAGCATGATCCTTACAGCATAGGCAAGATAAGGTGTGTGACTTTATATTCATCCTGGCTGGTAAGGGAAGAGTAACATAGAACATGGCAGTCCATTTCTGCCAGTTACGAACGTTCCTCTTTTGTGGTAGAATTACTGTTACTTTTCAGTGAAATGGTATGTGCCTTGTAGAATGATAATCTACAACAATTCTCTGTTACTCTTGCAGAAGTAAAGCCCATTAACTGAGTTGGTGTCTCAAGGTTTTAAAAATACGCTTCTCAGTTTTATATCCACGTTCAGTATTCATAATATTTCTTCTCCTCAGACAATGCCTCTTGCTTTTTCACAGCCCTGTGAAACTCCCTGATGGACAAGGTTCCGCAAGTCCCCATGAGGATTTGTTTTTCCCAGTTTCTCATAGTGAAGATCCATACTATGACCCTGATTTGCCAGTTTCAGCCATTGCTGGACTGGTAGGAGATGAAGCAGAAACGTTCATGGTAGTTGGTGATCTTTTTCCTTTTTACTATTCCAAGTCATTACACTTTTTATGCAAATAGGTGTTAATAAATTGATAATTTCAATATCTGTTAAACAGGTACAAAGCAGTAAATATATCTGTTGTCTCAATAATATTTTTTAAATCTATTTTGACAGGACACTTGGAAGACGTGCTGCTACTGCACGTGCAGTACAATGTAGAGATGTCTGACACAGGTCCTAGCACAGTAACGGGTCTGTGTGGTGGAGGTACTAATCTGCATCTCAGCAGCAGTATAAGCATGTCAGCATTTAACCATGCCCAAGCTAATATGACCAGCTGAAACCTTGAAAACCTATTCCCATGCTAAACTGATAGTCACCTTCAGGTATCCTTACTTCCCTTTGGGATTTCTTTTCTTTTAGACTCCAAAAATGTCTCAGGCTATGGACACATTGAAAGCTTTATTTCAGACAGCAACCCCTGCTTCTGAAATGCTTTCCCATACCACTGTCATTGGACCTGCCCATTTGTCTTACTTATATTTGATCACTTACTTGTCAGCCTCCCTTGAGATGCCTCTTTTCAGAATTGTTCTCATTTTATTTGAAATTTACTTTCACCTGACTACCAAATAGAAGCATCTGCCAGCGTGAAAACATTTAACTTGCAGATTTGGGATTCTCTTCTAAGATTAAGACCACCAATTTCTATTTGGTGGCTTGTGATATATATGAGACACCAGAACTACCACGCATGAGATGATACTGGCATTACTCTGAGCTCTCTAGTATCAGGTTAGTGTACCACAGGTTTCTGCCATAAACATTTCTGTAAAGCAGAATAAAAAATAAAAATAGGGAATGGTGCTTTCCTGCCCTTACCCCCTTTTCATGACCTCATGCATTCAGATTTGCAGAAGTTTTTAACTGTGCAACTGCTGATGCCCTTGTTTTCCAGGACAATCAATAACTACAAACAAACATCCTCTAATGATTCTGATTACACATCACAGCTTGTATTTCAGATCACTTAGAGCATGGAAAATAAAGATAATATATGATCATCAGGGGCATTGCCTTTTTCTCTGCCTTACTGCCTCTTATATTATGTGCAGATGTTGAACTGCAAGGAACACTTTGTTCTTTAGCCTGTAAAGTGAATTACAAGAGGTTTTGGGGATAAAAACATCTGTATTAGGTCTGTGAGGCTTAATAGAATTTTTCTGTCCCTGAAGGGATGCTATTCTGTTCAGGAATGGTAGTTTTGTGCTTGAAGTCACAGAACCATGTCATGAATTTTTCCGCACAGAAAACTTTGTGCTTTTAACCATACTAGATACCATTATAGGGTCTTTGCATTCCCAACTGCCTTCAGAAAAAAAAATAGATTTCTTTTTGGCACCTTCAAGGTGATTATGTTTGCCTTATACATAGAAATATTCCTGGAGTAAGAGTACATTGTTCTACTAGTCTTTGACGAAGTTTTCCTTTTCTTCAAGTTACATGGTAAATATTTTAAGTTACTTACTGTCCAAATTCCCATAAGCGTATTTTGGTTGTGAATATAGATGAATGAACATCAGGTTACTTAGAAATGAATTTTTTTTTTCCCCAGAAATACAAGCTGTTGTTCCTTTTGTTGTTGTGATGGTATGTTGTTCCCTGTGTACTAAACTGTGAGGTGCTAACTCAGTTTAGCACCGGGAGGCACTGCATCAATTTCTGGCATGTTTCCACCTTGCTCCAGACTGATAGCGAAGTAGTTTTTTGCAGGACTTGCATTTATTGTGTTTTGCAGAGCTAATTCTCCCCTCCACGCATGCCTGTGCACATAGGATCCATCTCTAACTTAGCGGAAAAGCCGAACCTCTCCTAGATCTTGTAAACCCCCACACTGCGGGGGGAATCGCATGCATATGCCTTTGTCAGGTTAAGCATCCCCTTCTGGCGCCCCAACATGGATCATATGGTTTTGACAAAGCAATTCCTGCACAAGCTGATCAGGATATACTTGATGGAGACGATACCTCTTTGAAATATTGTTTAGGCCTTTATGTTGAAAAGTGTCTAATGCAGGAACTTTGAGAGAGATTGAAATGATTGGACTTGCTGAGTTCTTGAGATATCCAGATGTTTTCAGACTACAGGTGCTGTAATGGACCAGGCTGTTCAAAACAGAGGTGTTATAACTACCATTCTTCACTGTCTTTATAAATTGACAGGCTGCTGCAGCAGATGTGTCAATGGTTACCATCACTGATGATTTGTATACCATTACAAAAGGCCATGAGCAGTTATCTGACTTTGACCTAAAATCTGTGCCTCAGCATTTGTAAATACCTTGGACTTATCTTCCTCTCTATTGTCATCAGTGCTTTTTCAATTAGTAAGAAATGACCTGTTTCTCCTGTAGTGGTTAAGGAAGTGCTTTCAGCTGAATGCAGTGCGAATAGTATCACGGCCTGATGAGGCTCTCCCTGACTCTGCAGAATTTGAGAGAATGATTTTTGTTCTTTATCACTAAACCCAAGTCAGTTGAGGTAAATGTTTTTCACATTGATGTAAGCATCCAAAGTGGAGAACCATTTATTTAAACTATTTAAAAGAGTTGTGCTCAACCTGTAGTCCGTGGTCCTTGGAGGCTGCAGCCCACTCCTAAGGAATGTGTGAAAGTAAGGAGAAGGAGCAAGCTCGTTGCTACTGCTCTTGTTTTGCTTCTTTGAAGTGTGTTAGGGTTCCATACTCTAGAACAAGATTCTGCGGCTGGATGTGTACCAAAGTGTAACCACAATGGGGCAGCAAAGTGAAAGGAATTTAAATATCCTACAGTTTTCAGTCCTTTCTTTGCAGTAGATTGACTTATATCTGTTTCAATATTTCTTACAGTTGGGACCTGAGTTTTCTGAATATTCTTTACCATGACAAGCCCACTAGACCCCACTTTGTCCCCAGTATCAATTTTATCAAATATTCTTTTTCTAAAAATTTTCATGCCAAGGATCCAGCATGGATTTTTTTTCCCTGAAGAGGGAAGGAAAGAAAGGAAGAGAAATTAAAAAAAAAGACATCATCATTATTATTATTGTTATTGTTACTATTATGCACCACCGTACCAAAGCACAGTTCAAGAAGCAAACTGGTTTGGGATTTACATAATCTCATCCTAGGATTAACATATTTTATCTAGTTTAGTTTTAAGGAGAGTTATGACCACAGGTACAAAAGAACATTACAAAATTTGTCTTTACACGGGAAGTTTCTGATTCACAGTAGTTCAGTTACAATCTTCCGAAAGATTTGGCATGTTCAAGCCTCATAAAATCAGTGAAAATATCTATATTAAATGTTTCTTTGGGTGATGTACAACCCCATTTATTATAGATTTATTACTGTTAGTCCTGTTTGATTTATGAAGTAAATATTAATATACTTTATTTCTGTAACATTTCCCCCCTGAGAAATTAAAAATGCATTGTAAGCATAAATAGAGAGTAAGTTACTCAGAATCATATACCAAGTCCTTGACATATTTTACTAATGAAATCTAGGTACTTATGGAACTCTGTCCTAGGTTTTCATCACAAGTCCTTCCATGTTTCCTCTTTTTATAGAACTTATAGTGAGACAGCGAGTGATTTATAGAATTATAGATTCTTCTTTTTTTTTCATCAATCACATCTAGTGTTCCTCACTACTGCTCACGTGCATGGTTCTCTGAATCTTCTCTTTTAAATGTTCTTCCAAGATTTTCTTGTGTTTTGTTTCCCCTCTTCCCCTCCCCAAATTCTCTTCAATCTGTTTCTTTCTATCATGGTATTTATATGACTCCTGTTACTGGTTTATCTGAACAGGTCACTGTCTGTAATAATACTTGGTGCAGAAGTTCTGTTCTTCCTGTTTTATGGATGACAGATTTATGAGATCTATTTTAGAGAAATAAAATTCAAGGCACATGGAAAGTCTGTGGCAGGGTTATTTCTGGAACTAATTTGCAGATGACACAAAGGTTGACATAGCTGTTTTACAGAGCAATTTGTATTAGATAATAAGATAAACTATAGTACTGCCAAGTATGCAAGACCACACGTGCAGGTTATGTTTACAAAGTGAAAGTCTGTTTTGCAAAGCAGTTTGAAAAGCATTTGTCAGGGTGAGGTCATAGTGGGTAACCATTTCAATTCAGGCTTCCAGTGGTATTCTGACATTAAAAATAATATATTGTAGGGGCTCAATGTGTTGAATTTTATTATAATTTTACTGTTAAAAAGTTGGGAGATGGCCTGGTTATGGTGGGCCAATATATTTGTGAGGGTAGGGAAGATACCAAAAGGACAAAACTGTAACAGATGCAAGTGCTGGAGAATAACTCCAGATAAATTCACATTTAATTTTTTTTTTTCACTGAAAATTTAATTAATCATTTAAACAAGCTTCTAGGGAGAGAGGCAAGTTCTCCACCACTATCTCCAGACATAGAGTTTTGAGGAAAATATTCTTGTTTCTGAAGTTACTAGCCTCAGTAAAGGGATGACTGGATAAAATAAGACTTATGTTAATAAAGTGGTCAGACTCTGTGAGGTAACGATTTTTGTTGTTGTTGTTTTTGCCTTAAAATGTATGTAACTGCTTGTACAGACATTTGTCAATTGTTGATTGAACTTGTTTATTTTTGTGCTGAAGCCTAGAAATTATATCAAGCCTTCAATGCATCCTACTGCCCACTGCTGGACTGCAGCCTCGGGAATTTACATGGGCTGTAGGGAAGGACATGTTTTGACAATAGATGCCGAGACACGCAGTGTTTCTGTTCTTCAAGAAAAACCTCTGCCTGGTAAGAAATAGCTACATTGCGTGTTTTATTCAAATAGGGAAGAAAGTGGATAGGTGAAAGCTTTTTCGCTTTCTTCTGTTATCCTTGCAGAAATTGTAAAGCTGTATTGTAGAACCATATTTATTTTATCAGTATGATTAACATTTGAGAATGTCTTTTGAACTTCTGTATGGGTTTCTTTAGCACCAATAATTGGCTTTCATTTTTCTTTGGCAAGAAAAGAGAAAAAGCTCTAAGTACATTATAGTGGGTTAACTCCAGCCAGCAACTAAGCACCACACAGCCACTCGCTCACTCCTGCTCGCTCCCAGTGGGATGGGGAGGAGAACTGAAAAAAAGGTAAAACTCATGGGCTGAGATAAGAACAGTTTAATAACTAAACTAAACTATAATAATAAGAGTAACAATAATAAAATACAATAGTGATTGTTATGAAAATTAATATGACAAAAAGAGAGGCAAATAAAACCCAAGAGAAGACAAATGATGCACAATGCAGTTGCTCGCCGCCTGCTGACTGATGCCCAAACAGCGATCCACCCCTCCCAGCCAACACCTCCCAGTTTAAATACTGGGCATGACATTCTGTGGTATGGAATATCCCTTTGGCTAGTTCAGGTCAGCTGTCCTGGCCTTCTTTAAGTCCTAAATTATCAAACAAAATTGTCTGTATTCATATTGTACTGAAGCTTCTGCTTAATTTAAAACATGCTGGAATCTGTGTCTATTTAGCAGAATGCTTAAGTGCACGTCCAATTTTAAGCACTTGCAAAATTCTTGTTACGGCATTGCAAACAGAATCATAAGCAGCCATGACATTTCATTTGGGTATTTTTTTCAGACTGACAAAGTTTCCTTCTTAAGTATGTGAAATAAAAAAATCATGATTAGAAATAAGAATACCAGAACTTAGCACTAAAAGATAGATAAATCTGCATCTGTACCACTCTACATGCCAGGTATTGCTATCTCCCTTCTACAGCTGGAAGCTGAGTCACAGAAAGATTGTGCTTGCTTAGTTGCATAAATGACAGAAATGATGGATGGATATCGGGGAAGAATGTGCATTTTCTGATTCCATATACTGAACCCAGGCTTTTGTTCAGTAGTCTACAATACAGCTGACTTTTATTGCAATATTGACATAAAAACATGACGCTATGAATTGTTTTCTTTTGTGCAGAATACATATGTAAAATATCGGACATGGTGTCGTATGTTCGTAGAGAAGAACAGAAAAAGAAAGGTATTTCCATGTTAAAATCACGCTAATAGATTTTTAGGCAGCACCAGTGTTGTCTGAGAGTAATAATATGTGAGTACAGCTGAAGACACTAGTTAGAAAGACTCAGCTCACAGTCTCTGTAAGACACGTTGATAGCAGTATTTTATATGCTTATATGACAAACAATTAATTGCTTTTGTGCTTTTGTGCTTTTGTGCTAATAAACAACTAAATGAGTAGCCTCAGGCATAACAGTGGTAGTGATACAATTTCTGTTCATTATAATTTAAATTGGAATAAGAGATGCTAGAATAGGTTCCCCACTGCTTAGTTTTTGTAACTTTTTTTAGAACTGTAATCACTTGTAATTTAGTTGAGTTAGGATTTAGGTGTTTGTTTCAAACACTTCGTTTTGGGCTCCACAGTACAAAAAAGATATTCACGTAATAGATGAAGTTCAGCACAGAGCCACAGAGATTATTGCAGAGACTTAGTACATGATGTACAAAGATGGGCTAAGAGAACTCAGTTTGTTCAGCCTGGAGAAATGGAAATGGGGGATTTTACTATTGCTTCAGCTGCCTAATGAAAGGCTACAGAGAAGATGGAACTAGACAGGCAAAGGACATGGTTTGCATCAATGCAAATTCTGGGTAGACGCGTCCACAGACATCGGGACGAGTTGTCCACAGAAGCTATGGAATTTCCATTCTTGGGTATATTCAGACCTCAGCTGGATATGACTCTGGACAGCATGATCTTTGAAGTTGGTTCCAAGTTTGAAGTTGGCTCTGTGCTGAGCAGGAGTTTGGATGAGAGGACTACTAGGGTCCCTTCCAACCTAAATGACTCTATGATTCTGTGATGATTGATGAACTTTAATCTGGCTGTTTAGCAACCTTTACAAAATCAAATGATTTCTCAAATTAATTTCTAATTCATCAGACCACAGTAGTACTGACACTTCAAATTATGTATACCAACCTTCTTCATTATCTTGGCAAAAAGTCTGAAGAATATATAGACCATGGAGCCTTTTTACTCCCAAATAATAAATCATCCCATATTTGAAGTTGAGACACATTGTTGCAATAAATTAAATTTTATACTTTATGTTGGTTTTGTGCTCTCAGGTGGTAAACCAAAGGACCTGCAAAAACCGGTTTTATTTGCCATGGCATTTTCTAATGAGGGACTGTACGCAGCAGGAAGTGTAAGGCATCCTTTATGTTTTTAACTCTTATTGTGTGAAAATCAAAGAACATTCAAATGGAGTATATTTGCAGAGGTCACTGTTAGAAAAAAAGTGAAGGGCTGCAGGATTATATGCTTATATGACATGTAAGCATATGTCATATGTGTGACATGCTCTCTGGTGGAGTGTATATTTTCTTTGTTAAGTCTTCAGACAAGAAATCAGAAGGGAGCGGGGTGGGAAGAGATTCCATTTTGTAGTCAAAGAAGCAACAAAAGAGGACAGTCCTATTTTTAACAAAAGACAAAGAGACTTCTAGAGGAACATAAAAGAAGGATGGAATAAAAATAGGAAAGAAGAGAAAATGGCCAAGAGAACTGCCAAATTGCTTTGTGTCAAATCTGACTCAATATTTAACCCAAACTGACAATGCCATTGTATGTTGCTGCTTATACTCAAAAAACCCAATGTGAAATCTTAAGTGTTAATTAATGGGAGAGTCTGATGTGATCAAACACAGATTTTCACTAAGACTTGTATCAAAGTACATCATTTTTCCATAGATTTATTATCCAGGGTAAGAGTCCTCTGGATTTAAACATACTATCTGCAAATGAGACCATTAGTAATGGGGTACAGTTAAACACTGTTACTTTAGAGATTTTCAGAGGTTCTCACACTTCAGTTTGGGCTGGGATCAATGACCTAGACCTCATGTGGATTTGTATTGTTCTGCACAGGAGGGCATTTTATTCTTTTGTAACATCAAAGATTGGCAGTATGAGATGAAAATCTGCGCTGATGTCTTACAACCCATATCCAGCCTTATATTCTCTCCTGACTACACTGTACTTCTGCTTGTCACTGACCAGGTATAGTACTTGAGATAACAGCATTACAAAATGCGATGCTCCTGTGATTCTATGTGTGTATACTGATACTGTTAGTACAAAATGTCTCTAATGTAATTACACTGGTCAACAAATTATACCACAGGTGAACTTAGTCCACCATGTGTTCTTAATGAAAGAATGGAAAGACAATGGAGGACAGAACAATTATCTCCTACAGATGGTGTATTATAAAGATGGTGTATTATATAAAGTACCTAATGCTGAGCTTTCCCAACAGAAATACTTGCGTGTGTCCAATGGAGTACATGTTCAGGATTGCCAGTGTGTCCAGATCATGTAGGATCTACTGAGTGTAGGCTCAGTATGCATGATGTGTGCCTGCACACTAGGAAAATGTAGCCTCAGACCTACTGTGGCTATGTAGTAGAGTTGTTCTGTACAGGTACCTGCATTTGTCTGGCAACCCAATCCAAGATCCTTCTTTGACCAGCCTGATGCTCAGAAATCTTACACAAGGGTCCTAAGTCCTCGAATTACACCTGTTTTTCCTGACGTCTAATCATTTAAATTGGCATTTTTAAAGCTCTTTAAAAGTTTTTGTTGTGTGGGGTGTGTTGTGATTCAGTCAGGAGGGTCGGTGTTCAGGACAACAGTGTGTTGGTAACTTTGCTCACGCTCTCTGATTTCATTCTCCTTTTGTAAAATGAGTAGAGAAGTTCTAAAATCTAAAATCTTTTAAAATATTAGTTATTGTTTCCGAGAGGCTTTGAGATCTTTAGATAAAAAAATCTCTTAAAGCTTAAGATTCATGATTTGTGTATTGTGTTGGTTTAGAATATTTATTGATTCCTGGAAAACCATGAAATAGGGTGGTTTTAAATTACTTTATTGAAGCAATTTTGAGAGGCAAACTTCTTGAAAATGTGACTAGCTAGATCAGTCTAAAATGAACCAACCTGATCTTCATCTAGTGTAAATTAACATAATCCACAAAGTTCACCTTTTACCTCAGTTTAGAGTCACGTATATAGTGAATATATATAGTCTTAAATATATAGTCACATAAATAGTGAAGCTCAGAAAGATTTTTTTTTTTTCTTTTTAAGTCTTTGAAAGCTTTTAATGAAAAGTTTCATAGCCCAGCAATGGATTATTTCTCTTTATTTGTCAGGGGACAGTCTATACTTACAAACCTGCCCACAATGGAGAAGCTGTCAAACTCTTGGATACTTGCAGCAGTTGTTTTCTGGCAGCTGATTTTCTTGCTCCAGGGAACAAGTACTGTGTGGTAAGAAATGGAGTTCTTTCTTACATATAATAGTGGCACTTTTCGGGTAACCAGTATGTTGCAAAGGCACAAAATCAAAAGCCTTGCAGAGGTTGGGACTATCCTGATATTTGTTACATATGCGTAACTTCTCATTAAGGAAGTAAGTGGCATTAATTCAGGTAGGCCTATAAAAGGCTCAAGACTTGCCCTAGAATGCAGGGTGGATAATTCACAGGTGGCTAAAATGCCTTATTGGTTCTGCTGTTGATTTGTGCGACTCACTATTGTTCAGGAACATAGCTGAGCAAAAGGTGGATTCAGTTCAGAGAACAGGTGTTGGAACAACAAATTCCTACTGATCTTTCCAGCCTTCAGCACAAATTGGAACAGCCTCTGTCCTGGGTCCAAGGGCAAAGAAGGCCTTACTCATGGATCTGACCATTCTGAGAAATTCCTTGCTTTCCTCCTATGTCTTTGATTCCTGCAGGACATACATTTTAGCCATCAAGTCTGATTCATCTCCAGGCCATGAATTCTTCAAGTAGCCAGTCTAAGAACCTTGGGGTCTTAATCAATTAAGTTTGCTGAATCTGTTTGTTGTTAGCATGGGAATGACAAATTTTACCTGACTCTGAATGAGTAATGTGAGGGTTGATTGATCTCTAGCCATACTGTACTGTGGAATTAGAAAATTGCCTGGATAGAAGAAGAACTCAAGCACCATTATGATATGCATAATATTTTATGTGAGAAAACAAGACCTCTCCTTAAGCCCTTTCCTATGCAAAGAAAATTATAAACAGGTTTTTCTATTGCTGGCTGAACGGTGGGAGGGCTAATATTGATCAAGCTCATGTGTTTTGCCCGAGATTTACTCCTTCTGCTAAAAGACCATTCCTGTAGTTGCAGCAATTCACAAAAATTAATAAATGTTTTCCTTAGGCAGGTGTAGTTTGAACTTGAAGGATAAGTGACTTAATTCCAAACAAGACTAATAACCCTTCACCCACTATGCTCAAACATCAGTCAAATGTGTATTCTATAGAAGATCACTAGTAATTTCCAGACTATTTGGTTATTCCACCCTCTTTTGACTATGTTTTTTCTCTGTTCACAGTCTGTAACAATTTCAGGTGAAGTACAAGCTTGGTTTCTGGAAGATGGAACTTGCCTCAGCAAGCTAAACCTTGATATTGAGGTACATGTAACCAGGAGCTTACACAGTGACTGATACTTAGTATTTTCTTTAATATTTTTCAGTTCATAGCATAATATTCCACAGATTTAGATAACCCAGTGCTGAGGAAAACTCATTAGTGTCTTTGAACAACCCATGAAAGAGAGTTTTAAAAGATTATCCTTCAGAATGTTTCCTTGAACTCATAATCTATTAAACTCAGCCGTAAAGCAGAAGAAACTTTTCAACCTAACGTCCTAGTGATGTATCTTTAAGCATATATTTGTAAATAACAATCAAAATTTTTATTATATTACTTTATTAATATTGTTTTAATGAGAGTCAGAACTGAAAGAAAAGTTTAAATGTATAAAAACCAAATACCTTGACTGATCTGAAAAAGAGGTTTTAAGAATTGAGTTGATTAAAATCTTTCAAACTGTTAATGCTTCATCCTGATTTAAGATGCATTCAAACTCTGAAATCCATTAAAGTAAGAAAAAAAATCCCTTTCTATAACAGCTGCAAGTATAACAGTGCACTCCCTGGTTTATTTAGGTGGAATTTCTTTCACTTAAAATCTGGATAGTGGATATAATGTTTTTTTCTCTGAGTAGTGCAGGATTAGCTTTTGATATGTAAATACAGAGTATAGATAAAAATCCTATGATGTCTCTAAAATTCTTTCTTTGCTAAAAAATGTTTTTTACATAAACCACTTGGAGTTTCTTCTCCAAATTTTAGGGGCTTTTAAATTAAGAGAGAAAGAAGTTGCCTACTAACATATAGCATAATATATAAAAAGATATGGAGCTATTAAGTATCTTTTTCTTCTCAACTAGGCAACTGCTATGGCTTGCTGTCCCTCCTCCAGCAGTGTTGCTGTAGGGACCAAAAGAGGTCAAATCTATTTCCTTGATGTTACCGAAGTTGAAGCTCCACGGATTGTTCACAGAATTTTTCTTTCCAAATTTCCAGTGCTGTCTTTGCAGTAAGTATATGGTAACAAGAACAAGAATATTGTGAATTTTTTGCTTGAGTGATGTGGTTAGTTGAACAAAAAAATTGAAATCTTTAGTCTAAAAATAACAAAGTAAAATATTTTAACAGCTTCAATTTTTCCCAGCGTATTCTCAAATGCTTGCGAGAGGAGTAGGAGTGGGATTTATAAGAGAGAAATATATAAACCTGTATTTTAAGAGGGTCTAACCAAGCACTGAAGATACTGATATATAAGATCGCTTCTGACAGATCACCATATGCAGTAATTATACACAATTCCATGTATCTGAATTTAGAGGGTTGTTTCTCACTGAATATGAGGTTTTGTGGAGTTAAGTTTAAGCCTTTTGGTCATACCTTCTTATGTGGTAGATTTTTATTACCATTGTTAATTATTCATTTGTTTCCAGTTCTGGAATTTACCAGTCCTCTTGTAATTAGCTCTAGTGATCTAAAAGGCTTTTTTTGGTTGGTTGGGTTTTTGTTTTTTAGTTTCTGAAGATCTGAGAGTATTATATTTTTACTTTTTATAAAATAGAATGGATTTTGAACTGCTAAACTTTAATATAAATCTGCCTGGGTTTTGGAGACTCAGATGTGATCTCTTTTCACAGTTACCTAAGACATTAAAAATAGATACAGAAAGCAACTTGTTCAAGGTCAAAGCAATGCAAACAAAGACATGTCAATTCAAGATAATATTAAAATCTGTAGAGTAGTTTTATTTTTTAAAAAGTGAACTTCAAAGAAAGATCTATAAAGTTGTTAACATAGGCTGCCATGGACTCACCACCCACTCAGTTTGAAATTGCACTCATAGCACTGGGCTTTATATCAGGCCCTAACCCAATAAACCTAGAAGCTGAAATTTCAGATGCATTTATGCCCTCAGTGAAGTCAGCAGAGTTATGAGAGTGGAATTATTTGATGGTTTTTATTGACTGTATTGAACTGTTTTCTACTTGGATTTATATTTTACCTAGTTATGATCAGAGTGGCCAGTTCCTCATTGCTAGAGCTACAGAAGGACATATATTTATTCTAGATGCCCGGCCTTCAAAATCATTCCAGGTTCTTGGATACGTAGGTAATATATGTAACATTAATTACATTGTGTTTTGACTATTTGCTGTATTTTAAGTATACTTCCTGGTCAGATTAAGCAAACCACTCTCCATTCTACTTTTTTTTTCTTTTTTTGTTGTTTTTTTTCTTCGAGACTAAAAATATTCTTCACAGCTGTGTTTTGTCCTGGCCATTCTTTTTTTTTCTTTACATCTGTAATTTTAGTTAGCAAATATACCAATATTACTTTTCTTTCAGGGCATGTATAAGTCACAAGGAAGAGAATGGATTAGTTGAATGACTGATCGCAACTCCAGCTCAAAAGTAATAGTGCTGGCAAAGAACTTAAGATTTTTGTGGCTCACCATATGAGAATTTAGACTAAAAAACTGTAGGTCACAATAGCTGGGTGCAGTCTTCTGTTACAAATGACCACTCCAGACATCTTTAACATGGGGACTGCTGGTATTGTCAGCTTTGCTGGTTGATTCTGAAGAATAAAAAATGATGGAATTTTAACTCACAAAAAAAAATTCCTCTGAAATTTGTAAATTTGTTTACGCAGTCTCTCAATTCCAATAACGTTATACTTAGAGATCACGTCTGTGCCTATAGATCTTCATCATAATATTAAGTATAAAGGACATTATTTTATGATTGTAATTGGTTTGACAAATATAGGATTACATTTCCTTAGATAATTTTCAGAATTTGCCTGATCATGTTCTCATTGTCTGGCTGAATTCTGAGAGGAGGGCTTGTCTGTGCTTTATCTGGCGGTTACCAGCAGCCTCAAAATTGCTACAATTTAAGCTGGATGTAAACTCAGATTTGAATGTTTAATGTAATAATAACACTCTGGTGCTTAGCATTATCAGCACCCGCTGCCTCAAGGTGAAGTTGTGTACGTGCAGCAAATTCTGAAACCAAGTTGTGGCTTGTCTGACATTTTAATGCACGTTCAAAACTGTGCGGTTGAGCTGAGGTGTATTCTGAACAGGGATCTTGTTTTGTTTCACATGATACCTTACCAATTTGCATTGCTGTTCTCTACCTATCAGTAATGGCAGATGAAGTGCTGGATCTTTCTGTAGCTTCTGACTTCAGAAATGACTTAGTCGAAGTGGTGGTACTTCTTAATATAGCAGAGGTCCAGCAAGCAAGACTGGAAATTTTTTGTCTATCTTCAGCACTCACAGCAGGTGAGAATTGAAATATATACTATGTGATGTGTTTCTAAGGCAAGAATATACTATTGCCACTCCTTAATACAAAATACTAACAATCTTAATCTCTTTCTTCATCTTATCTGTACATTCTGTGAGGAGACCATGTCTTGTACAGCAGTCTGTAGGCTTGTAGTCAGCTGAATCATTTCAGCAGAAAGACTGCTGTTTTGAGGGAAAGCCAAGGAAGGAAGGAGAGAAGTAGTTCACTTGCAGAATCACCAACCTACCACTTAGCTACTACTACTGGTTGTTGTTGTTGTTGTTATTACTACCTTGTGGGCAATGCCAGCTGCAAAGAGGCCTTGGCTTGGCATCACTTGTATGCAGATTAGCATATCAGGAGTTCAGTGTGGAATCAATCCCACCAGCCTCTTGAAAGAATTGTTATAGGGATATAATAGCTCATTAGGAAAAGGTTAAAGGTTGATATAGCTCAAAAATAATGATTCCTTCTCTTTGTTATAGCATTTGCATATAAAAGCACGAAGGAAAATGTCCATGGTATTTAAAAAATAGTAACTTTTATCCCCGTAAGGAATATTACAGAAAAACATTCTATGAAAAACATGGCACTATGAAGAAAAGGGGAGAATTAAGGAGACTTAAGAATGGCATAGCTCCATTCACCTTCTGAAATCTGTCCCACATCTGCAGTGTGCAATGTACATATTGGGACATCACAGTTAGAATCTCTATTCATAATCTTGAAGAAAAATGAAGGGAATCTTTTGGCTTCAGGGAGACCTTATTGTGGCCTTCCAGTATTTAAAGGGGGCTTGTAAGATGGGGACAGTCTTTTTAGCAAGGCCTGTTGTGACGGGACAAGGGGTGATGGTTTTAAACTAAAAGAGGGGAGATTTAGACTAGATATAAGGAAGAAATTTTTTACAATGAGGGTGGTGAAACACTGGCCCAGGTTTCCCAGAGAGGTGGTAGATGCCCCATCCCTGAACATTTAAGGTCAGGTTGGACGGGGCTCTGGGCAACCTGATCCAGCTAAAGATGTCCCTGCTAACTGCAGGGGGGTTGAACTAGATGACCTTTGAAGGTCCCTTCCATCCCAAAGTGTTCTGTGATTCTGTGAATATAAACACTGCTTAGCAACAACTAAACCATCAGTGTGTTATCAGTGTTATTCTCCTTCTAAATCCAAAACATGGCACTGTACCAGCTGCTAGGAAGAAAATTAACATTATTCCAGATGAAACCAGGACAACTATAAACCAGGAAAAAATGGACCTGTGTGTCATGACTGATCACAGAACTTTTGTGTCTAAGATTCTAGGAATATCTAAAACTGATATTCTAGGAATATATTGATTTGGGGCACTTTCTGGAATCAGCTAGGAAACCAATTCAATTGTCATGAAAGGGCTTTAAATGCATTTATTTAGCTAAGGCACAGTGCAGGCTCATCTTGCACTTGGCATCCTCACCGTGCAGCCAGTGCAGGACGGGCTTTGCTGGCAGTGATACCATGCATTTCCAGTTTATGTGTCTTCCACCTAAGAATTGCCAAGTCATTACAGCTTGAGGTTTCCACGATGCCTTTTATCTATCACATTACAGCAAAAGGCAGCCTGTGTTCATTATTAACATAATTCTATTTTTATATAATTTTGCTCATATTATATGCAATTGAATTACTAACAAAGCCTTTTCATGGACAAAACTTCTGTGAAGCTGTTAGTAAGCTAGTGACGGAATTTCTAGTCATTTGCACTGAATTTTTAAAAGGTCTTACTATTTAACAAACTTTTTAAAGTAGTTTTCAATGAAGTTAGTATATTCTTTAAATATTCACTAATGTTGGGGTCTTTTTGTGCCTCATTTTAGACATAGAAAATGGGGTTTGATTTTCAGAGTTAATGCAGATCTACAGTTATTGCCTCAGTCTTAATTTCAGATGTCTCTTTAAAGCTCATATTAAGGAACCAAAAAGAATAAAATGCCCTTTTGAAGATGTGATCTGAAGTGTTTTGACCAGTACCACCCAGGCTATGTGTACTTCATGGTAGGGTAAATTAGTGTGTACAAATTGTCATATCACTGTCCTCAAGCTGTTTCTAGTACTTTTGAGCTAGTAGAGCTATCTGCTACATCAGCACAACCCAGAGTTAGTGTTAAAGGTAGGTTTCTTAACTCCCAGTCTCTTCCCTGAAAACTCACATCATGCTCACTCCTTGCTGAGGCTGGTTTTCATAATTACTTGAGAGGTGAAGCACCACATTAGTGGTAGTGATGCCCCCTTCTCCCTGTTTCTTTTTTCAATCTTTTAGATAATGATAAGTATGTTAATGAACAAGGAATTCTTCATGCTAGTGCCATTAAAAGAGAACAATATAATCTGGATTACCCTTTGAGCTCAGCAGTCAGACTGAAGGATAACGTTGTGTATGGCTATTGTACCTGTGCTCCTTTCATCTGTAAATACCGTCTCTCTAAAGAGGTAATCCTTTGAAGCTGCTTTATTCTGGGTGATGGTTAAGTACAAGCGAACAAAGGCTGTAGATGAAGTGCATATAACAAGATATTATCGTAAAGAAATCCTCTCTGTACTAAAAACACCTACTCCATCCATAAACATCTACTTTCAGTATCCTACCACCTGCTCAGAAAGCTGGCAAAAGCAATCTCCTTGTTCATTATGGAGAAAGCTGAATATTGGTTCTTAAAACTTGTACAGCTTGCAAGCACTTCACATGTAGCTTCTGTACTGGAGCCGTGCTTTTGTGCAGTCTGTTGAGTAACCTCAGTATCCACCTATTGAAGGAACTGAGCCAGTGTGAGCCCATGAAAACCCAGCCCAGCCCTGCCTCACGATGAAGCAGTGGGGGCTTCGGGAAGCCACTGTCATTACCTGCTGATACGCTGGAGCTCTCTGCAGCTCATATGTCTCCCTCAGTTTTAAAGAGTCAGGTCAAGCAAGAAGGTGAATGCCAAAGGTGAGCATTCCTTCTTGACAAGTCCTGTACTTTCTGAGCCAAGAAACTCCAGACCCAAATGTACTGAATATAGATCCTTTTGAAGAGATGAGAAGCATAGCAATGCCACTGCTTCCTGAGCTCAGTAATCCAACAACGTTTTAAATAGCAATGCATGTGATACCCCACAAAGCTCTCTTTAGTCGTCTCACAATCGCAAAAATATTTCCATATCTGAACTTTTGTTTGTTTGGCAGAAGGCATTGGAAGATCCATCGGTATTTTTAGCAGAAAAGAGGACTCCTACCTATCAGTTTGGATCAGGTTTCCTCTGCTTATCACCCAACAGCCAGTGGCTGGCGTCAGCAGCTGAGGATGGTGTTTTGTTCATCTATCATACTTTGACTATGGTAGGTAGGCATCCAGGCACAGGCTTTGTTTGGTTTACATGAGAAAGAGGTGTGAAAGCTCCTCTCTTTCACTGTAAGCTTTTCTTTACTTGAATATAAGGTGTTCCAGGAAAATTTATGTTGAATGTGAACTGACAGTACAATTGTTTATTTATATTGAAAGTGAACTGACATATAATGATACAGTACAATTGGTTTTGTAATGAGTACAATGATACAAGCTACTTGCTTTCTTCTCCAGTAAATCTTAGGATACATAATTTTGCTGCTCTTCTTTATCTCCTGCAAAATCAATATACCACAAACTTGAACCGTTGTAGTAAAAAATTTTGAACTCATAAATCCTAGTCTTCTATGCACTTTGCAATTGATATTTTGGAATGATTTTTATCTAAAAATAAAGAAGCATAATTTACAGACATTAGATGTACATTAGATTTACATTCCACTAGAAAAACATAATTGCTGATGCTTCTATTACTTTTCTAGGACATACTTGCTCAAAAGCATTGTCACTCATATGAAGGAGGGGGAATCAGATCCATGGTATTTTCACTGGATGGCAAATTCATCCTCGTTAATGGCAAAAATGATGGTGCCCTGGTGTGTCTGGAATGGAAGTATGTATAAAGTGGCAGACCAATATTTATGATCTAAATTCTTGTATCCTGACAGGCTAATTTTTCCATCTGTTTGTGATTCTAGACTTCCTTTTTATTAGTCTCGAAGTAAGGAGAAGAATTGGATTGAAATATGAGGGTCGCTCCAAAAGTAATGTCTCCTGTTTATTTCCATAGAAACCACAGCAGATACAAAGAGTGCAGTAACACTATTTGACAGAGCAAATTCTCAGCTACAAAACACTATTTTTTGACAGTCACCACCATGGGCTGTGCATTTTCACCAGCAATGAACAAGAGCTTGCATGCCTTGCTCTTAAAAACATGCACCAGCAGAGGGGACCCACCGTCACTGTCACCACCGCTGAAATGCGGCACCCACCCCCTCACTGTGCTGACACCCACTGCTTGGTCTCCGTGAATGTTCAGGAAGCGTTGATGAGTGTCAGTGGGTGCAATATTTTTCTGCGTGGAGGAATTCAGTTACACCCCTTTGCTTCATATCCACTGCCATGGTAGACATCCTTTGTCACATGGCCCCTCTGGCTGCTGTGTGGTAACTTGCTGTGATTCAGGACACTCAACCTCTGCCGTTGAGGACCATTTATACACTGACTCTAACATAGAGGATGCACAAAATGGCGGTTTATTGCACAGTTACTCAGGGCTATATAGTTCCTTAAAAGGCCTCGCCCATCGTGGGCGGTTACTGCCTTACTGTCACAGCACGTAATCTTCCGACCGCCCACACTGCCCCCAAGTGTTCCACAACACTGCTGTCTGTCACATTGCGACAAAATTGAACGGGATACTGGTGGGAAGGTTCAGTCTTTGCTGCCACACCACCCACATCTACCTCTGACGTCATGGGCCAACATGAATATGAGGCATTACTTTCAGAGCAGCCCTCATAAAATCACTCCATTCATCTTTAGAGGCTGTCTCCCTGGCTCATGAAAAGTCTTGTGCTTCAGGTGTGGTTGCGGTATAAGATATAGGAGTATCTTCTGATAGGTAGAAAACTTGCAATGAGTTTCTTATCACTCTCAAACCATCTGGAAGGGGCTCTCTGGGGATGTAAGGGATATAATCTCGTGAGACACTATTTTAACAAGGTGATCAGGAGACATCATAGCTTTAATGGGAATTCAGCTGTGATTATAAAGAGCTCTTAACAGATATTAGGAGTAAGATACACTTGAAACTATTGCTTTTCTGAGTTATAACAAATGTTCAAGTAGATACATAGAGTAAAAATGACTCCGACAGAGCAATATTTCTAATCTGGGTAATCCAATTATCAGAATTTCTAATTCTGTGGAAACTTTTCTTAATTTTGCAATGTCAAATCATATATAAAAATACCGAATAGGCTTTCAAAATAACTTAGTAATTGTGCTATACAGAATATTTAATACTTTGTCCTTTTTATAATATGCAAAAAATACATCTGTTCCCTTTCTGTTTACTAGGAAGATAAAAAAACCTGAAGTTGAGGAAGCTGCTTTTCATTGGCAATCTCTTCTTGCTATACTGAACAAGTCTACTTCAAATGAAAATATTGTTTTAAAATCTATGGCAGAATGGCAGTTTGATCCAGAATCCTCATTAGAATCATTTCCAGAAGATAAATTGAAGGTGTTTTCTTTATTTTTCTGGGGAAAAAAAAGTTTAATCATTATCCTAAAAGCACACATCACAAAAATTGTCCTCAAAACAAACTCTGATCATTTTGTAAAAGGAGAATAATACCTGCGAGGGTAGGCTGAATGTGCTTAATTATTAATTTAAGGAATAATATCATTGAGGAAATGCAATAGTTATGGGAAGGTGACATTCACATCTTTAATTTCATTTGGTTTCTTCAGCCCCACAGAAAACTCTGTGGATGTCAGTTTCTCCTCGTGTGAAGTTAGGTGTCATTCCCAGTGTGATGTTACTGCTATATATTGTGTGTTAGTAGCTGTGTATCCTTCTGTTGAAATCAATCAAAGCGGTAATTACAGAGATCAGTACAGTCAGCCCATTTGGGTCAAGCAGCTTTGCATAATAGCAGGGGTTTGCAGAATCAAATCTGGGGACAGGTTATGGGAATAAAAATGTAACACTCTCTGGAATTTGGCAGTGGTAGTGTAGCCTCTAACATGAGTCCATTTCTTATTTAATTACTGACTCTCTTCCATTTTCTCTAAGCACCTGAGATGGATGTTTATGTGCTTAATTTCAGGAGGCACCACTTAAATCTTCCGATGTAGAGGTGACGGAAGAAGATGGAAACATCACCAGTTTGTATTCAGCCAGTACCAATGACGTGACATGGATAAGTCAGAAAATAAAGAAGGTACTTTCATAGAATAAGTATTAATCAAAGCCAGAGTTTTTAAGCATCAGCTGTGATTTGTGGTGCCAAATTATATGCTAACAAGGATCTAGTTTCTAAAGCTTTTCTGACATTCAGACCTTTCTTTAAAGCATTGCGATCTAAACATTTAGAAATCTTCAGTAAAGGTTATACAATAGGAGCATTAAAGACCAGAAGACCACTTCTACACAAAGAGTAAAATAATAATTAAAAAAAAGCCAGAGAAATTTGTTTTCTTTAGAAACATATAAAGACTTTTTTCTTCTAAATGTCAGAAAGTTGCACAGAAGGTTATTACCAGAAATCAAGCAGGTGCTGTCTTCTTCCCAAAGGCCAGAATAACAAATTCTACAGCACTGATAAATCAATACTCAACAATATGACATTAATTGCAAAACCCCTGAGGTTCATTTCACGTTAAGGTTCAGGTGAGTATGTTATGAAACCAAGGATTTTTATGAGTAAAAGTGTATCAAGGATCTAATTTGTGCATACACACAAATAAATACCACATGACCGTTAGTATCAGCTAGAGACAGGTGATGAGAAGCAGAGGTTAATGAGCAGCAGTGTGGTCTAGGTTGTTTTAAGCTGCTCGTTAATGACCTAAGAGACTTGCATCTGACTTTTAGAGAATGGAGTCCATCCAGCATCAAAATGATACACCCCTTCCTTTCTTAAAGTTGTAAAATTATTTTAGAAAGCAAATTCCAGAGGTGCAGACTAATCGCAAAATCTTCCCTAAGAGATGAATTGGCAGGGCTGTAG
>NW_010387899.1:20786-24774 GCF_000710305.1 Buceros rhinoceros silvestris | reverse complement strand
AGGGAAAAAATTTCACAGCTTCCAGAATGAGTAACAGATGTTAGTTTACTTGTATCTTTAAATATTCCACTGGAAATACTTGGTGACAGTGAAATATCTAAGGAACATGAACCAACCAATTCTGGCAGCAGGCTTTGCAAAGTTCAATGTATGTAATCATTGCACTTGCAATTACTTCTTTCTTTAATATTTTCTTTCTTTTAAGCTCTATTGCTGTACAGTTTACCATGTGACCTGGTTGTATAATTTTTTTCTCTTGAGCAATTCTAAGGATCATGTTATTGAATTAGGATTATGTCTGCTTCAGTTATTAATCTCTTTGGAGTTTTGTATTCTGTACAGATAATGTTCTTTTAGATTATTTCAATCTTTTTTTCTCTTCTTGTCTGTTTTTGTCTTTCAACAATATATTTGTTTTATGTCAGGCCATTAGAGAAGAGACTCAGAGATTTGCTAACCAGAAGAAAGAACTGCAAATGGGAATTAAAAAGCTGCGTAAAACTGTGAGTTTCTTGCAAGGGCAATGGCTCAGTTTACCAGTTTTGTTTACAAGTATACTTCCTTTATAGCTATCAGCTCTAGTGTTCAGTTACATTTTTGTCATAAACTCTGAGCAGACAGGTAATAAAGAGATGTGCTTCTTCAGGGAATATATGCTGAACCTGCTAGAAACTACTGTCTGGTTCTTACTTTCCTTTGCTCCAAATAAATCCTTTGTAGCACCCTTATAGTTTGAGCATGGGACTGTTCCTACCCAGGTGCAGGATTTTACACTTTCCTTTGTTGAACCGTATGAGACAGATTGCAACTTAATAAAGTGATAACTTATTGAAGTTCTCAGAACCAGATAATGAAGAATTGTGTACAACAGGTTCTTAGAAAGTATACACAACTTCACATGTAACATCCAAAGAATTTTAAGAGAAAGACGAAATATATTCACACAATACTCTCCCTCACTAGCTACCTGCAGCACTTTCTGGCAGTTACCATGAAGTGGTTAAAAGTGGAGGCAATTAAAACCATTCTCTCTGGTATCAAGTTCTATGGTGTTAAAAATAGCATTTCCTCTATTCACATTCAAATTACTTTTTATTTGTTATTGTCTTTTTTTTTTTAAAAAAAAAAACAGATTCAGCAAATGATGCATGAAAATGAACAGGTGCCAGACATTGAGAAACTGGAGCAGCAGGAGTTCAATCTGGACATAGAAGAACAAGAAAGAGTGCAAGCAGAGGCTGAACAGGAAGTGTCCAGGGTATGATAGAATGGGGGGAGAACATTTTAAAACTAGCATTGAAAAGGGGAAAGAATAATTGAAGAACAGAGGATGATCTCAAAGTTGCTCTTCACAGCTGAGAAGCAGGAAAAATTAAAAGTATTTAGAGTCACTTTTTGAAGCAAGTGAAGCCCCTGATGCAGACATTGCCAGCTGGAGGATGATCTATGCCAGAAACTATAAATCTGGCACTCTGGCCTTGGGCATGTTACTTAAGTTTTAGAATGCTTTTCTTCACAGATGCCTTTCACTAGTATGCAATATAGTTTTTGGAGAAGAGAGCTGCAGTAGTCTAAGATGATGGAATATTGGTAATTCAATTCATCTGTTAGTTTTCTTTCAATAACTCAATACAAATTGCCCGTATCTTGTTACTTTGACCTACATCTTGTTATTTTCTTTTCTGTATCTTGAAAGGTGAGGAAGGAGATTGAGATGGAGAATTTAGCCAACCACTATTTGCAGAATGTCATCAAACATGAGTGCTGGGATGCTATGGGTGTAAAAGGACGTACAGTTAAGGTAACCTCTCCTTTCTGATTCATTTCTGCAGTAGTTTATTGATTCCTTAAAGTACAGAGCCAAATAAATAGAAGTATAAAATGTTTCTGATTTACTTACAGTTTGGGGAAAAACTTACTTCTTCCCGGGGCTCATGCAAATTTTTCATGCTGTTCATTTTTGTCTGAGCCTGGTGGATTTTACCTTCTAATGTGGGTAAGAGTGCTGATAAGCAACTCTTTAATTCCCTGATCTCAGAGAATATCTTTTTGCAGTGTTGCTAAAATGAGAGGTAATTATTATTTTTCTGTGTGTGATAGTATGACTTCTGCTACACAAAACATAAAAGCAAAATTTACCCCTGATTTTGCTTATTTTAAAGAGAGAGAGGTTAGTCACTCATGATACTGAATTACTCAAGGGTGGTGAAAGACCAAGTCATTTCATGAAAAATCTAGTTCTGGTTGACTTCTGTGGATAAAGAAGTCATATCCATAGATGATTTAAAAAAAAAAAAAGTAAGTAGGATAAAATTTTAAATTTTAAAACAATCATTTTCACTGCCAAAATGGCAATTGTTTTTTGTCTTACCCATGATTTTTACTACATTGTCTATATTAATTGATCCTCAGTTTTATTCCTGATTTTAAGAAGTCTTTATAACTGTTTAGCATTCAGGTATTGAATAAATGAATCAATAGATGCATTCTGAAGAGCTTTTTACTCTGGGTTTTTAGCTTTGGCTGTTATTTTTTTTTAATGTGAACAGTGCTTCCATATGGCTTGTGAAGTGAAGAATTAT
This sequence comes from Buceros rhinoceros silvestris, assembly GCF_000710305.1. NCBI lineage: Eukaryota > Metazoa > Chordata > Aves > Bucerotiformes > Bucerotidae > Buceros > Buceros rhinoceros. Next base: position 22,192 of record NW_010387899.1, on the reverse strand, counting down.
CCACTGAAAGAACATAGCGAAGAAGAGCTGAAAACTTTGGAGAAAGTTCTCCAGTTAAAGAAGATTGAGACAGCTGATCTTAAGGTAAAATCTCTTCGGAGTACATTTCAGATCAGGATGTTCTGAGTTGGCATCTTAACCTTTATTTACATAGTTACATTTCTAAGGTCCATTTTCTTGCTGTAGAAATAAAAAAAAAAAATTAAAAATAAATAAAGATGAAACATCGTGGGTTTACTCAAAACAGATGTACTGGTTTTAAAGAATCACAGAATAGCTGAGGTTAGAAGAGTTCTTTGGAAGTCAGGTAGTCCAGCCCTCCTAGGGCAATTTACTCAGGGCCATGTCCAGTCAGGTTTGGAATATCTCCAAGGATGGAAGATTCCATAAAGTCTATGGGCTACCTCTTCCTATGTTTGACAACCCGCACAGGAAAAGGGGTTTTTTATGTTTAAGTTGGATGTCGTGTATTTTGAAATATACCCATTTCCTCTCAATCTGTCATGGAGCACCACTGAGAAGATTCTGGCTCTGTTGTCCTTACTCTCCACCGTCAGGATTTATATGGGTTAGTAAGATCCCCCCAAGCCTTCTCCTGCTTGAGGCTAAACAATTCCAGCCCTCCCAGCCTGTTCTTCCACATTAGATGCTTCAGACCTTTAATTGTTACAGAGGCCCATCACTGGACTTGCTGCAGTGTAAGTGTGCCTTTCTTGTGCTGGGGAACCTACAAATGGACCTAATATCCCAGATATGATCATTTCAACTTGCATTATTTTGATCATTCAACTTAATTGCAGAATATAACCTTTAGATTTTCTTCATACATGTGCCACTGGATGTTGTACAAAATTAACACAGTTATCCTGTTTGTGATATTCAGGTTCAGAATAAAAATCTTGAGACTGAGTCTGAGGCTGTACTATGTGAGGAAGAAGGAGAGGAGGCAGAAGAAGTAATGGCTGATGACAGTACATCTTACTGCCTGGTTGGAAGTCTGAGCTCTGAGTACGGTGGAGACACATCTATACTATACCACCAATGGGACTTGCATACCAGAGAGCAGAAAGTCAATCAGCTAGTATTATTGAAGGTGATGTTTTCTTAAATCTGTATTACTACAGTGACGCTGTCATATCTGTTGGTTCTCACAGCAGTCACAGCCACTGTGAGATTTTGGGCATACTGACACTATACAAGGGAGAGTGGCACAGGTCTCTGAGTGACATGAAAGCTGATAAATGCTAATCGTGCTGTAGAGCACCACGTGGATTTGCCAGCTCAGGTCTGGAAGAAAAACATTTTTATTAAATTAGTTGCCTAATCTGAGAGTATCTGCATTTGCCCACTGGTGCTTCAGTTTAAGAGTTTGGCAAAGCTGGCTTGCACATCTCAGCACACCCTGT
>NW_010387899.1:12065-20705 GCF_000710305.1 Buceros rhinoceros silvestris | reverse complement strand
TTTCCCTGTTTGCTGCTGAATGAAAGATCAGCTGGATCCTCACACCACTTCTTTTATCTCCAGTCTTACCATCCCTTCATTTGGAGTCTTCAATGTTTCTGTGATTTACTGTTCATTAGACTCTCTTACTTCTCTTACCCTGGCCAGTTCATTACGTAGTAAACATGTTGCAGAATAGGCTTCTTATGGAGATGACCTACAAGGCTAGAAGTAAGTGATTATACTGCTCTAAAGTATTGCCTCCTCAGAGCTCTTGAGGGCTGTAAATACAGCAGAGCTCAGTGATTATGTATTGTAATACATAAAATCTAGTAGATACACCAGTGTCGAAAGTAGATGGAGAAGAAACACAAGGAGCACTTCAAGATGTAAGCTTGGATGTAGCAAGATCTTTCTACTGTATGGTTTTAAAGATACATATTGTATATCTAAGCGTAGATATACCTTTAGTGCTCTTGGCCAATGCAGCGAGCTTGCTGAGGGCCAGATGGCTGACTACATGTGGAGCACAGCCTTTTTTCTGCCAGCAACATTGTACCTTATCTGCCATCCTGCCTTATTACATCCTAACATTATTATATTAGAAATCAATGAAATAATCAGGTACACAAATACAAGCTGCAAACAGCTAAACATCTCAAAATACGAGGTTTAATGAGAGAACTGAAATCCTTTTCATGTTTCATCTTAGTAAATTGACACAGTAGGAGAAACACATGGTTTTCTTTCGTTCTACTTTTCTTTGTTGAGATCAATTATTTAGGCTAAAGGAAGAATTTATCCACTAGGAAGATATGCTTTTAAAAATCATTATAAGTTCTCAGGTGTTTAAAAAAAAATTAGTTTCCAATATTTGTTTATTTAATGGACACATTTTACTTACATAAAATCACACGAAAGCATATTGAGACTGCAGGTTGCGTCACTTAAAAATCAGGAAAGCGTGTCCTTAACCCTGCCTCTGTGTATCTGTGAGTTACAGTCTCTAGATTTACAGGTCTTGTGTTTTTCTCATTTGAATGCCCTTCTTCCTTCAGCCAAAGAGTGCAAAAAACAGTAAATAGATGGCTGCCTAATTTTTTATCTAATTTTGGCAGCAGTGTTTTTCTTTCAGAATCTTTGTCAAATGGAAAAGTTGTAGAAGAAAAGGAATAAACAATTCTAGGAAAAAAAAAGAAAAGAAATTATTTGCCTATCTCCATTTAACAAAGTTTGAACTCTGTCCTTACGATTTTTACAAAAGGGCTTTACCAGTTTGTCTCTCTGTCACACATAGAAATACATTTATGATTCTGATGGCTTGAGGAGTGGTATATAATCATGGATGGAGGCGACCTGTGTAGTATTGCTGTTTCCTTTTTTTGGTATTTCAGGACATCATTTACCAAGTGAAAACTGCTTTTAATAAGGAATTCGACGTAGTTGCACAGCAAAAGGAGCAGGAAATAGCACGAGTTAAAGAAAGAAACCTGAGGATCCGAGAAATCTTGGCACAACTTGACCTCCAAGTGGAAGTGTGGGAGCCAGCTCTTACAGATGATGAGATACCAGAGCGAGCGCTCACTGTTGAGGATTCAGAGGTGTCTGAAAAATAAATCTTTCTCTTTCACCCACTCAAATACAGTTCTCTAATTCTTCTCATTTTCAGACATTATGTCAGTACAGAAAAGCCTTAAACCAGATGTGTCTGTGTACTTGAGATGACCTTTTTGATTCTTCTGCTTCCCTTCCCTTTTTAGGGAGAAAGCTCTTAATAAGTTAATCGGAAATTAATAAAATGTATACAATCTTAATTTGTTGCTGTCGTTATAAGTTTTTAATTGCCCAGAAATTAGCTAGAAATTCCCCCTGTTCCTGACTGTAAGATTCAAACCAGGCTTGCAGGGATTACTTCCACAGGTAACGGTTTCTGTGTTTTCTCTGAGAACAATTTTGAATCTGAGTAGTTTCAAACTAAGTATGTAGGTACTAAACCACATTTCGTATTGTGCTTATAAATTCATTTATAAATGAATTTATAAAGAAACACCATATTTCTTAAACAATATATTCCACGGTTCTCACCTGCTCTTTTGGTCATTCTTTCTCCACTTCCCTTTGCTCTCCCACCAATCTATGTTTTTACATGGTCAGAATGTGTGCACAAAACACACCTAATATCGACAAATTATAGTAGTTTGTATTTTAACATTTTTAAATGTAGCTTTTGGAACTGCAGAAAACAACAGTTGTCTTCTTGAGCAATATTATTGTAGAGCAGGGATACAAAAAGCATTAAGGCTTAGCATTACACCATTTTTCCAAATGTTCTTAGTCCACACGTGATCACATTTGGAGAAAAGAACCCTGATATGAACATTTTCTTCCTTCAGATTAAAGTTGAAAAATATTCGACTGAACAGGAGAGAGAGAAAGCAGAAATGCTGGCTGAGCTTGAAATGGAAAGACGCCTTGCTGCTACGGTACTTAAAATCGTATCCTTTTTACTGAATAGGCCTTTGTCTCCGGTTAGGCTTGTTTAGTTAATGCTGCACTGGAATATTCCAGTAATGTAGCATGGGAAAGTAAATTTTAAATGGTAGGTCATGATGATGTATGCCTTTTCCTTCATATTATTGTTTGCAATCAGAACTACATAGACCAGCTGGGGGAAGAAAAGATTTAGTGTTAGGCTCACAATTTTTTAAAAAGTGCTCATTGGTGATTAAAATACCGTATCAAGTGACTGGGGGCTGAGTGAATTTCTAAATGCATGCTACTGCTCAATGAAGAGCTTTGTGCTTGATAGGTGCTTGTTCAGTGAGTGACCTCTGTTCTTCAGGCACCAGACTAGAAGATCACAGTGCTTTCCTCTGCTTTAAAATGCATGTGTGAAAAGCCTAAGATGGTTCTGGCCCCAAAAGCGATGCACAATAAGACAGTGACAGTGACACTGCAGCTTCCTTCATCCTCACCTGCCAACTGGCTGGGGCTAGTCTATGCCTATGTGTTCTTTCAAAAACTGCCACAATGACAATTTTAGTAAGTTTTTTGGTATACGAACATCCATCCACCAGAAAAAATTCTGAGACTTTTAGCATATTTCACATGCACCACCAAAAAGCCTTCATCTACTAAAGACACACAGCGTGGGTGATCTAGAGGAGAACTACCCTATTATCATTCTCAGAAATTCCAGTTACTACACTTCCTTTTGCACCCTAAAATATTTTTGTGGTCATTTCCAGGACGATGAAAGACTGCGTGCTCTTAATGACATGATGGGTGGGGTGCTAGAAGTCAAAAAGGAAGACATCTTGAAAATGGTGAGCTGTGTTTCTGCCATATCACATACGTAGCCTGTGGGCTTTTAAGGAAATGTGAAATTTAACTAGCAAATATTTCCAGCCTTGTATTTTACAAGATACAGTTGTGAATTCCTGTAAGCAAGTGAGAGAGAATAGCACAGCATATACACCAAAATTACTGATGCAAGTAACAGACCAGAGAAACAGAATATATATATGTTACTTAGACTTAAGGCTTGTGCCTTATCACTAAGAAATACCTTTAAATAAATTTGATGCGTGCTATAGTTTGTTAGTGTGCTGATGGAGACTTAATACAGCTTTTGAAGTATATTTGTCTTTAATACTTCCAGGATATTCCTCCACCTCCTTTTATATCCAAGCCTGAGCATCTTTGGAATGATGAAGAAAAGCAAATATTTAGAGAACATGAGAAAAAAGTCAAGAAGCTGAATGAAGAAAAAGAGAAATACAGAAAGGTAAACTAAAATGAGACAAGGAGTGGGTTTGTTCAGTCATGACCAAAGCTTCTGATCTTTCTCAGGAGCTACTTCTGAAAATTAATACTAATAAATAGAATAAATGAAGAACAAATGAAGAACAAAGATCATGCGGCATATTAAACAGGTCCTAGCTTAGACAGTGAAATAAGGCAATCTCCACTTATACCAATTAATATGTGCCAAAACTTGTGTTATCTGACAAAAGGTAACTTTCCTTCACCAACGTACCACTATTCCTAAAATGGTTTTTTTTAGGTTCCATTCCCAGAGTTGCTGATGCCATAACAATACAATTATATTTATCTTTCAAAGTGGTATTGGGACAACATAACTTGATAGCCTGGCAGCAATGTCCTTCCAAACAAGTAATTTTTGGGACCTTTTGGCTGAAAAAGAAAGTTCCATGTTCTGCATTCTCCAGCATCCGATATATCTGATATACTATATCAGAGTATATATTATTTGTTCCTCCAGAGATAATACCACTGCTCTTATTCTTCCCTTCCCCAGGCACTGGAAAATGAGTTGAAGAAACTTGAAGCTTCCATCCAGGAAACAACACAAAATTTTGATGAGACTGTGTGCAAACTCTCAGAAAGAAAAGTGAAATCAGAGATGGTCATCTGTCAGGTATCACAGGGAACATTGATTTTTCATGTCTCCCTCTGTGCAACAGGAATGTTAACATTTTTTATCACAATCATTTCACAGGAAGAACTCAAAATAGTCAATCTTGTTTATGCTTTACTGTTGGATGAAGAGTTGGACACTAGAGAAGCTGGACTTCATAAATTCCTTGTGAAAAAGGAGAAAGAAAAAGTAAGTTATCATTTGGAATGTCATTCTTAGGAAAAGTGTAATATTTGCAATGCAATTGTGAAGACTGCTCTTTCCAAATCAAAATTTTGCCATAAATGATTTTCTGACAATTTACAGGGTCATTGATTTTTTTTTCAATTTGTAAGGGTGACATACATTATAAATATATATGTTTTTAATAAACACTCACCTTGGTTCTTCTGGAGTTCTTTGGTAAAACTCCATACATTCAGAAGGGCATGCTGCTATTTGTTTGCTATATATGATATTTTCTAGTATCCAGTATGAAGCTGGAAGCACCAGTTATGATGGTTGTATGAGAGGAAGATGCACATCACATTTTTAACTGACGTGTCTAATGTAGGCCAGGGCCATGCTGACTCGTGTTTGCCAGTTCAAACATAGACAGAGGTGGTGTATGAGTATCTGACCATGGAAGCAGAACACACCACAGAGTACAAAGCGTTTATACTATTACCGACCAATTTAATCTCCTGAAGAGTTTACCCATTCCTGTCGAACCATATACAAGTCAACAAAAGACTGGGGAGCACAAGTAGTAGATCTGGATTTCAATACAAGTGCTTACTGCTCACAGTAATATTTTTCGATGTCAGTTATAATTCCTGTATCTTGCCAATACTTATGTGACTCAGGTGATCTAAGTGGTGGTAGTCTGCAGGTTGGTTCTGACTCTTGGGACAATATTATTCCTATTTGCCCACTTTGTCTTCATGGAGCTGTTCCTGACTCCATAGAAGATAAAGTAATACCAGCCCATGTCAGATCTCCTACTCAACCTATGGGAGCTACAGAGAGAAGCTCCAAAACAGGCACCTAACTCCTACCACTGAATAGCCTGAATTAGCTTTAAAATTATCTGAGGCCGAGTGTATACGTTTTTCAAAATATTTTTTTCCATTTAGTTTTCTGTATGTTCCCATTGGTATATCTTTTGGTCCATGCAAACTGTCAAATACAACAAAACAGTCTCCCCAGTAGAGTATAAGCATTTAACAGCCTCAACAAAACAGATAAGCTTAGTATCTTGACATGTAGAAGAACTATGTCATGACAAGAGGGAAACTGCATTCTAATATGAAGAACCCTCCACTGAACAACATTTGAGAAATTTTGACTGGTCTTACCTGTGATGACAGAAAAGGAAAAGCAATCTAGTAGGATCTACAAGTAACCCCCTGAAGAAGGCATTATATTGTTAGTAAAAATAGCTCATGAGGTTTTCTCTAGAAGTAAGAAAGTGTCAGCTTCATCAGTGTGTATGAATGGCCATTCAGTGCTTCTCTTGGCTGAGTTTCAGTGCTGAAATCTTTTGGTTTTGCTGTAGGTCAAGGCTGCAAGAAAAATCCAGACTACCAAAAATAAAATTGAGGCTTACACAGACACCTATGAAAATGCAGTAGTTGAAGAGAAGGTGAGACTCTCAACAAACACAAGGAGGTTCAGAAATTAAAAAGACAATGCTGTGTCTTGATAATGAGAAGAACGTACTTCACTGTAAGCGTGGGATGGGGTCAGGTCAACTTGCTGATGACTGAAATTAAGCAGTAAAAGAATATGTGCATAGAAGAATTTATGAAATGGTCCAGATTCCCGTGGTGCTTGGGAGCACTTTGAAGAGAACCATATTCTGTATTTCTAAGATAGGGGCAGGTTGATGTTTTTTTAAAAAAATAACATTATGGTGACAAGAAAGCTTTCTGTTTCCCTCCTAGAATCTGGAAAGTGGTTTCGCAAAGGAGTTTGCTGATGTACCTGACAAGCTCTTTGATGAACTTTTTCAACTTTATAAACACCGACCAAAGTAAGATTCCCCCCGATTCCATCAGTTAAAATAGTAATATTTCTTGTGAGTCAAGACTGAGAATGCTATTTATTTCGGTACTCTAAATTATTTTGATAATCAGTAGACTGCCTGCTTTCCACTGGATAGTTAACAGTGGTTGATTTCCTATCGTACTAACAATTGCTATTTTGAGCACTTACATTTCCTTATTTATCCCTCACAAGCTATGTTAGATGCAATCTAAATAATCATCAGGTCTCAAAAATATATATTCTTATTTTGTGCAAGATGCAGTCTCACCTGTTTGCTCTTTGCAAGAGATTGAGAGTATGAAATACTCTTAGTTGTTTGTGAGCTTCTTTTATGCAAGAGAAAATAGAAAGTAAACACTGTATGTACTGTGTATGTGCACTAGGGCCCCAACGACAGAAATGCTGCTTGACACAGCTAACCCATATGGGGATCATTCAGGCTCAGCTGAAGATTACCAAGGCGCACTTACCCTTTTAATGAAAGCCATGGATGAACTGGATAGCCCTGAGCACAGGCCTGATGGCTTAGACCTGTCTGTATGGGAACGTTTTTGTCTAGCTAGACGAAATAAAATGGAGAGTGAGGAGCTGGTACGTGAAAGTCTTTATTTTGCCAGTTTACTTTTTGGTATTTTCAGGTCTTAAACTTTTGTGGAGTTCAAATGTATGGTCAAACTACTGGTGAAATGACAATGCAGCGTACATGAGCTGCATTTGAGTTTGAAAGTTGCTTCTGGCCACATTCAATTCAGAATAATGGAAATGTCATCAAGGGAAACCAGCTCTAGTTCTCCTTCAGAGGAAAATTTAGCGTATTTAATGTGGATGGATTTGATCAGAATGATTGTGACCTTGATATGGTGTCATTAAAAAAAAAACAAAACAAGAAAACTTTTCTCTACCCATTAGGTATTTGATTTCTATCATCTGTTGGAGTCATTCTCTTCCATTAACATTCTACATCTGCATCAGTGCATTCTCATAGTCTTCTAGAACATCAAGAGCAATTCTTAACAAAGGGTGTTGCTGGAAAGTTCTAGCAAGCTCTTTGTTCAGTTTTAAAGCAGGAAGGTGTAAACCTGAATTATCCAGAGTCAGAGATACATGACCTTTCACCAAGAGAGAAGGAAATATGATTTCCCTTCATGTGAATAAACTGTGCATAAATGAATAGATAATTTTGCAAGCAGAGTGTACGGACTGTAACCTCTATGTCTCATCTGCTGTACTGGGATTCTCAAAATACCAAGCTCTATATTTATATATACTTGTATCTTCTTAAGAACCTACATCCTCCCTGTTCTTGAAGAGGCTTGTCCTGACATACTGACAAAGCTGAAGAAGTTCAGAATGTCATGATGTTGCTTGCTTAGGTAAAATGGAGGGCCCTAACGCTGGCAGAGATGCAGGCCTTTCTCCAGAGAAGAATGGATGATGATAAGAAGATTAAATCAGAGATAGAAGACATCTTCCAAGAACTCACTTGGTAATTTTGTTTCCTTTCCTATGTTTAATTACATTTGGATACCAAATCAGAACCAAGTGTTACACACAGAATTACACCGCTGTGTTCTCCAACACTCATTTATCTAGGATTCATCTAAGAGACCAGCAATGCTTCTGAAATCAGGTGTGATTGCAGGAGACAAGAGCAAGCCAAACCAGTCTTAAGCTACATCTTAAGTAACAACAATCAGCGAGGGTTGCAGCATGGCCTTCAATGCAAACTGACTATCCCAAAAGCTACATCATACAGAGAATCCCCCAAAGCCTTCCAGCCACGTATGTGCTAGCTAGCCCAGTTAAATTTCACTCACACGGGCCTAAGACACAGTGATCATTCCTAACTGAAATATGCCACATGACACCTGATTTCAATGAGCTGCTTGGACCTGCACTATTTCTTTTTTTTTTTCACATAAATGACATAATTTTGACATTTGTTGTCATTCAGGAACAACCGCCAGGATAAATTATACAAGGAAATAGGTGCTGGCTGGGAGTCTTCTCCATTTCTTTTTCAATTGTTCTTAAGATTTCTGTTCAATAACAACACTTTCTCTCAGAACATCTGCTCGAGTATGTTCAAATGAATCTGGTGGTTGAAAACATCATCTGTGGAAATAAGTTGCAAATTCTGTAGTCACTCTGGGAGAAAACAGAAGACAAGCTGTCAAAGAGTAACCCCTACA
>NW_010387899.1:0-11987 GCF_000710305.1 Buceros rhinoceros silvestris | reverse complement strand
CCTACACGAACATACCACTTACCAGAAATAAATATAAACATCTGGGGAATCATGGGAGGATTTATATAATCCTGTTGAAATCACTAAATGTTTTCATTTTCTGCTATTTTAGGCTGCAGGAGGAGAAGATGAAGCTTCAGCTGAATCTGACTGTCCAGTTTTTGCTAAAACAAGGACAAGTGGAATTGGAAAGTACTGAGATCCCAGACTACACTGATGCCATTCTCATTTATAAGAGTGTTATTGAAGAACTGAATTGCTCTATCATGGTAATTTACATTATGCTAAGGAAATTTAGCTTTTTAAACAAATGTATTGTCCTTCAGGGGCTTTGCTTTTTCTCCAGTTTGACATCTAGTTTCAATTCTTTACTACACACCAGTAGACTCAGTTGCAATCTAGAAGCTTTTAAGAATTCTCTTACCATGATGTAAAGACTGCAATACAGACTGCTTTCTTGGTGTTTGATCAATGCAATTCAGATCAATGAAATGGCAACTGTTTTTAGACACACCATCACTTACACACGCGCTGTAAATAGAAAATGCTAATATCCTGGGCACCAGCCCGAAAATTCCCTCCAGGCAAACTTATAGTCAAGTTAAGAAGCATCTGAACATTAAGATTTAAAAATACACTTTTCTATGTAAAGTGAAATCGGTGATCCTACTTAAAACAGTTTTTCATTAAACATCCCTTTTTTAGGCATTCTAGCTGTACAAAAATTGCTTCTTACTGCTACTGACTGCACAAAGCCTTCAGTAACAACTGCAAATTCCTTATACAGAGCAAGGCTGTATTTTGTAGAGCTAAGATGCCTTGACATTCTTATAAAAGATAAAAAGATGGTGAGAGAGAGGTTAGTTTTAATTTTATTCATCTCCTTCTATGATCCAAGGCTGTGGCACAGAGCATAAAAGGGAAAATTCCACAAAAGATAACCATTGCACACGATTTGGAAAGAGACTGCAGTGTAGTATGTTTTCCTTACTAAAATTGTAACTTTGGAAGGTTGTCCATCTTGTTGCAAACAATTATTCCATATTTTGTAGAGTGTGTTGCTTAAGATTAATCTATTTTTTTCAGGCGCAAGCAGAAAAAAAAATTGCTAGTATGGTGCAATGTAAAGACTTCTCTAAAGGGATATTTCAGCTGGAATGGGAACACAAGAAAATGAGAATGCAGATAGAAGATCTGAAGCAGAAGGCTCAGGATATTGTAACACTACCTATTTCAAAAGATCGCCAGCTAGTGAGTTACTTTGATTTATAATTTGACTGCAGAAAATGTCGCTGCCTGTACCTGTAAGATCATTTATACCTCCATAGTCTCTTACTGCTATGGAGAAACCCGATGCCTAGTAGGTCAACAATTCAGCTCTTAAAGGGAAGTTTTACTCTTGAGCTTGATCAATAATGAAGTTCTTAGGGATGTTCAGGTGTAAATGAAGGCAAGCGTTTCAAATTTGGCACTGAGAGCAAGGAATTGGGATTTTTGCAGTCACAAGGAACAGATTAAATCAAGCGCCCTAACTTCAAGTGAAAGGTCTGAGGTGCCCCCATCTGGTATTTCACAGAAATACCGTAACTTTTGCTCAGTACACATAGATCGAGCGTTCCTACAGGAGCCTCGCTGAGCCCCCGGTTGCCTTTTGTTGGCCCAGCAGCAAAACGACAGGGAAATTGTCTCCCATGCCTGGCAGGCAAGAGGCAGCAGCTGGCCAGGAGGTCAGCACCCACACAGCTTTGAACAAGCCTAGCTGGCAGGTCAGAAAACACAGGTAAAGGTTGTGGGAGAGAGCCAGAGATACCAGTGGGAGAGGAGCAAGAAGAAAGGTTGTAGGGCCAGCCTGGAGGTATTGCAGTATGGGATGTAGAGGACCGCAGGAAGAGCTGATGGTTTTGTGGCAATGAGGTGAGGGGCATAAATGTTTAAAGTAAGGGATGTTGGAGGAGGGGTAGGCTGGAGATATTGCAGTGTGGAGAGCTATAAAGCACAGAGAAAATGAAGAATGCTGGAGAGCAGGGAAGGAAATTGCAATTCAATCAAAAGATTAAAAGAAATTCTAAAAGACATGTTATGCTTAGGCTTTATTTGTTTTGTTGCTCTCCAAACTGCTTGTTCACTTCTGAATCACAGCCAAGGGAGTTCTGTAACTAACACAAAACAGCTTTCCAAAGAGATGTGACACCACACTGAAAAGTTCTTGTACCAAATATATCACCAGCATTGCCATTAGCTCAAACTTCATTTAAATTGACGACCAGGACTGTTGCCTTTCAGAGAGAATTGGACTTTCCCACAGCAAAGTTATATACCAGTTTAATTAGAATTTGAATGCTCTAAGGGGGTTGACTTCATTTTTTGAGTAGAAATGTGGAGTTAGTAGGAAAGACAAGGCAACAAGAGACCCCACCAATAGGAACAGCAGGTGGCTTGCATAAATGTGTGCAGGCAAGGACCTGAGAGCCCCTGGAATGAACGCTATAATGAAGCAGTGTGTGAAAGCAGTTTCGTGCTGTAGGCAAGGAGCCTGCAGGGTTAGAAGAGCTGGCTACTCTTCTTTACCTGTGACTTTGGTGGGACTGTACTTTGGAAGGATTAATCTACATCTACAGAAATCTATCTACTGCCCATTATGGGTCATTTGGCTTTTTTTACCATTTGTCATTTGATAAGGAGATATTTTAGTATGCCCAAGAAAAGATCTTGAATAAATTCTCTGAAACCTGAATTACTATGCAGATATAAGAACTATAAAACAAGTAAGAATTACTAGGAAGCCACTTGACAGAAAATAATCACTTTCTTTTTCGGCCTAAAGACAGACTGTATGGCACTTTGGCCTCCAGCAGTGTTAGCTTAGACTACCTCATAAGCAAAAGTATAGCTTGGGGGTTTTTTGACAACCTTACAACGAATTTGATTGGTCTTTGTTTCCATTAACACATAATAGATAACATTCTTTTTTAACGGCTGTACAGTCTAGTGTTCACACAGCATCCAAGAATATCTATCTTTACCACGTCAATTTAGATCCCTTGTAAGCCTTTCCACTGTGCAGAATTCTATTTTTTTGAGTTTTACGTAGTATGATTGTTTTTACAGAAGTGTGGAATTATTGAGAACAAAAGGCTTAATAAGATGGTTCCTTTTTGGTTTTTATTCTTCAGTTCCTAACTGTGCTGAACTACGACAGCCGCATCGCCCACCACATTTCAGCGATGGAGCAGACTCTTGGCATCATGGATAAGGTAAATCCTAAATGAACCACCACATCTGAGAGACACATCCTTAGTTTAAATGCGACTCCTCTCTTTCATTAGCAAGAGATGTTTGTAAGCAATAAGTGCAATTGATACAGGCAGGCTAACTCAAGGGCTGTTGGAGATAGCCATAACAGCACGCACAGATGAATATATATATCCATGGATGTATTCACAGAATCAGCTGGCTGGAAGGGACCTTTAAGATCATCGAGTCCAACCGTTCACCCTGCACGGCCAGGGTCCCTAAACCATGTCCCTGAGCACCACATCAACATGGCTTTTTATTCACTTGGCTTTCCATAGTTTCTTCAGCTTGTGCTGAGCTGTCTACAGCAGCAGTTCCCTGAGGTTCTTGGAAGCAGTCATCCATGGATTGCCACAAAGATCAACCCTACAGAGAGAAATCTACTTGCTTTGTTACAGAAATTAAATGCTTTGCTTCCTGAACATCTGAATACAGATCTGCTTTCTACTTCTTACACAGCATTGCCTATAAAAGTCACTCTTCCATTTCTAATGAAGCACTTTTCTAGTCTTCACTGCTTAGTATTTCTCTCCAGGAGCACCAGCTTGTTCATAATATTGCTACACCCCATATTCAAACTAACAGAGATACAACAATCTGATTTGCTGGCTCCCTCATCTACTTCAACATTCAAATTACAATTTTCCTTGTTTTTAAAGTAATTCCACTAGATTTTCTCCAGGTTGCTTTAGCTGGCATCAATCTCTTCCTCTTCTTCAAGCTTTATATTTATCCTGTCCCTTTACAGCCCATCCGGCAGTTTCAGCTCAACAACCCTTTCTTCAGCAGCTACTAGCAGCCAACAGTGGTCTCAACTCCCTGATTCCATTGACTTCCTTTCCTCCCTTTGCTTTTCAATGTATCTCTCTCCTTGACCCATACTGCTTTCTTCTTTATCTGCTACTTATATTAGAACCCCATGAAGTGTACTAGGACACCACGTGTATGAAAGACCTATAGGAAGTAAAGCCAGAATGTGCTACTCCTCAAATCAAAGTAAATGAAAGTTTACTGAGCTACGCTGCAGTGCTTAAGATTATAGGTTTCCACCATGAGTTTTCTGAAGAGCTTTTGTATAATCCCATGTATTTGCTTTATTTATTTGGAAATGGACAGCTGCACAAGAAGAATGTGAAAACCCGTCAGAAAAGAATTAAAGAGTTGGAGAAGTGCATCATTATAAAAGACAACGAAAACTACGGACTCAGCCTGGAGCTGAAAGAGATGCTTGTCTCTGTTTCGGAAAGGAGGCATATATTTGAGGCAGCTGGTGAGTCACAGTAATGCACTTTAAGTCACACGCAGAGAACGTTCAGAAAGTATCTCCGAGGCTAGATAGTCCTGTTCTCCACCAGCTAAGGGGCAAGGAGCGCCTATTTATTACTGTATGCACACTATTTTCTACCACAACAATATAACATTGTTTACTTAAGAGCATACCTAGACATTGCTGCTCTTGTAACCAAAATTAATTGACTAAATTGCTGAAACTATTTAAGTCAAAAAATTAGTCATTAATACCTTCATTAGGCAATATGCTTTCATTCTTTCTCAGAACTGTTCAATCCACTTCTTTCTACCCATTCAAAGGAACAGAGGGAGTAGCGTGAAGCTGGGAAGGGTATTCATTGTGAGATCTTTCCAGTAGTAAAACAGATTTTCAAAACAGTGGGTACTTGCTAGAAACTAAAGGAAGCATTCCCAGTACCTATTTGAAACGTTTTGCTTTATTCAGGACTATAAAGACTCTTAAGAACAACTGTGAGCCTTTTTTTAAAATGCTTGCCTATTTTGTCTAGAACTTGGCATAACCCCAGGACAGGTGCAATAGAGGTGTAGACTACGCATCCCTGACAAGTACAGGCTTACCCTTGTATTTTCTATTTTGTAGACACACAGCGTGTTTCTGAGATTGCAAAGCAACGTTACCGAGAGATTTTGAAGCAGAAACACCTACAGGGTCTCATAAAGGAACACAAAAAACAGTTTGAAATTCTTCAGGCAGAATGTGAAAGATTGAGGTCAAGAACATTCCCTATTCTTTAAAAATCAGGGTCCAGGTTTACATATAATACCATGGTCTTGCCTAAGAGAAAGAGCTTGGACAACAACCTTTTTTCTCTGAACTTTTCTTTCCACCAACTATTTCTTCTGTAATATTTTTAAAAACTTGTTTGAAAGATGCATGTTTGTCTGGTTTGTACATTTTATACCTAGTCTTATCCCCATTTTATTTCAGTTAATGAGATTTGCTTCTGCTGTTTTGAGCATATAAACCATGTACCCTTTGTTTTCTGTAATGAGCTGTAAGAAATTGCAGACTGAGAGAAGAAAAGGTGCTTTTGTATATCCTTAGTCTGCAACATGCAACTATGGAACAATTTGAAGGTGAAGTACTGCAAGAAATCTATGAACTTCTATCTGCTGAAATTCATGTCTGTGGCTTTGACTTCATTTATGCTTTTTAAAATATTTTCACACCTGTGAGGGCACAGGCATAGGTTGCTGAGAAAAATGAAGGTATGCTTTGGCATGACCACGTGTGCTACCTGGCCCAGTCCCTAAAGACACTGCAGCTTATGATAGTGTAATTACTTACAGCCACCAGTAGCTGTGGCTGCAGCCATTGGCAGGAGCACAGGAAGACCTGAAATAGTTGCTGCTATCTCCTACCCCCTCACACTGATAGGCAGTCTGTTCTGCTGCCAGATGTCTTCAAGACAGCTAAGAAAGATAAAGAACCCCTGATAAAATTAGCTACTGCTGGAGACTGCTCTACCTACTCTGGCATTCTCACCCATTTTTATTTCCCTTTCATGATATGTGTCAGTACCTCTCCTTTCATAAATTCACATAAAATCTAAATTCACTCCACAGAGAGTATTAATAGCTTTGATACCTTGGTTTAACAAAATTCTACACTTGTAAGAAAACCTACTTCTGCTGTGATCTTGTACACCACCTCGGTTTTTGCTTTACCATCTTTAACTGGGGCCTGCACAGATTCTAATTACATCTCCATTCTTCTTGCAAGACTTTCTACTTCCTGCTGAACCCTCCATAGAAGCCATACAATTCGAAGTTTGCCAAGGAGCTCAGGGAAGAGAATCACTCCTTCACCAGGCACCATCTTTTACTAAAGAGGCAGAAGAAATAGTGCCTGCTGAAACCTCCATAGAAGCCATACAATTCGAAGTTTGCCAAGGAGCTCAGGGAAGAGAATCACTCCTTCACCAGGCACCATCTTTTACTAAAGAGGCAGAAGAAATAGTGTCTTCATACCCAAAGGGGGATTAGCAATAAAGGCTGTTCTTCATTAACTCTCTGTGGACAGCAACAATCAGTATTCTGAAGGGCAAGTTACAGATTTAAGCCTAATGAGCCCTATCACTGGTAAAAGAAAACACAAAATGGCACCTGTAAACAGAACAGTTAAGGTATAACCCATAAAGAATGTGATCATCTACAAAACAATATTCCTAACAGGAAGTGGTGTAGATGAAGATTCATGAATTGTTACACCTGACGAGCAGTGGTTTTCAGGAGAATAAAAGCAGACAGAAGTCACCACACTATATGCATAGGCCATGATGAGAAATAAGCAATTTCAAGTAAAGATAAAAAAGCATTTTAAAAAAGACAACATTTATTGGAGGATAAATGAAATGCTGAGGTTTTATTTGCTTTACAATGCTACATTTGAAGCACTCCCATTAGACAAGGCCTTGTTTTCTTCATTTATTTGAAGAGAAAAAACATCTTGGCTCTCACATGAAGTAGCAGATGAGACAGATGCAGGCTGCAATTTTCTTGCCTGCCTTTCTCTTATCTCAGGCTGTGGCAGAATGCTTAAGAGACAACCTCCCCAAAGACAACTGTCTGGAAATTATAGCATTATGGCACATTTCCCCTCTGCAATAATTAAAGCTATTGAGAACAACTCATCGCAGCTTCAGAATATTAACAACATGAAAATTAGTTATCTTTAACTTGCAGAATGCTGTCATTAACTGACCAGCAGCAGGAAGACACTGTAAAATGGGGATGTATCTATGAACAAAAAACTAAACTCTTCCCCATGTAAACATCAACAGAAATGACAATTAAATTGAGTTCATTATTTCAAGACAAATAACCACGCAAAGATTGATCAAAGAATGGACTGCCTTCAACGTGTTACAAGTATGACTTGATTTCATTCTATTTTTATTAAACAACGCTGTGCTGATCAAGTTAAGTTTTCCAGAACAGCACTTTCCATTAAGTAATGCCTTTTACAGTGCCTACTGTATCTAAGTACATCGCTTCACAAGTATTTACTGAGAAAACCTCCTCACCTCAAGGCATGAAGTCTGATCAACACTTATGTGATCAGAATTCATTTGGTCTTTTATGCTTTTGTGTGTGTAATTGAAAGCTTTGCACCTGTAGATTACGCATCTACAAAATCTTCTTCGGTTCTGCTGTAGTGCAGTAGCTGGTCTTCCAATCCAAAAGTATCTATCAGCTGAGTGAGACTCACTTTCTTGCCATCTGCAGAGAAGGCTGACTGTAGTTCATAGAGCATCAGCTGGGTACTATTTCTCCACTTCGCTATCAGAGCCTGCAGTTCAGACAGGTTGTTCTGAAATTGGGACAAAACAAAACAAAAATCTGTCATTTGCTGACATTAGCTTTTTGATACCCTGCAGATCTATTTTTATAAAACACCTTTAACTGAGACAATGCACAAACACCACACAGAGAAAAGTCAGTATTGTTGCTTAGATTAATAAATGAGGATTACACTATGAATTCCACTTCATGAAATTACTTTAAAGTGCTTTTTCAGAGGTTCCATTTGCCTCACCTTAGAGCGATACATCTTAACCAGTTTGAGCCTCCGAAGTAGTTCTTCCTTTTCTTGCACTTGTTTCACCAGCTTTACTTTTTCTTCCAGAGGCTGTTGCTGACTAAGCTCAACCTGTAGCATATCAGAATTCTCCACTGATCCACAGAGACCACTCTCCTGTGAGGAGCTTTCAAAACACATATGTTTGGTGCCATTTCTTTCCAGGTTTTCAGATCCATCTCGTAATCTGGAACAATCTGTACTTGCCTTTGGCAGGCACCCTTTGTCAGCATCAGCACAGTCTTTTTCTTCAGTGTCTATTTTGAGCCGCTTTGCCACTGTGAAATGAGCGTTAAACGAACGTCTTGTTTTCCTTAATCGCTCCCTCAGAGCTGCACTCATTGGCTAAAAAAACCAAAATAAAATATAACAGAAGAATCACAATAATCTAGTTTTTGATGAAATCACTAAGAACTCTTTAGCCTGGTTATTATTTACATGGAATATGTCATATATGTAAAGATCATTGTAAAGCCAGACTTCCTAAAGATTTGAACAAAGTTAACTTCTTCCTCTCACATGTATTTGCACGCACAGCTGCAAGAAAGCTGTACCTCTCCATTTTCTATGAGCAAATCTCACCCAATCTTTGTGCAGAAAATACATGGTATATTCCAACTTGGCTGATTTTATTCCATCAAGTTTCTTTTCCCACCCCTGCTTTAATGAAGATTAGGGTGGTGGTTTTTCACTGTTCCATCCCACCACACTTTCTGTATTTAGTGCTAGTATAAAACTTCTGTGTTTGAAAGTATTAGATGTTATCTGTATCATTGACTTGATCATGCTTTGAGATCCTTCACCAGTTAGCATCTAAAAAGTTATTTTTTGTCTTCAAAATAAGTTAACAATTATTTGTTATAATATGTGTCTAATATTTTTACCTGTGAAGATATACTAAAATATGGGAGAGGGATTAGTTAAGGAACACTTGTAAACTAGCCCTGTGCTGCACAGGTCCAGATGCTGAGTGACAGCATCACCATACCGCATGCTAGGATGAACACCACAGCAGAGCTTAGCATTACGGAGAACACACAAACCGAAAGCAGTGTACTTGTCCAAGTGCAAGCAGAAGTCACAGAAAGTCACTCTGCATACACAGCAACCGGAGAACTAGGATTTGAGAATGCTGAAGATGACAGATTAAAAAAACAAACGAGAACAAAACCCACCACAAACCCTAAACAGTATTTAGATTTATTCCTATGGCATTTGGGCTATACTGCTTCATCACTTTGTGTTCACAGCAAACATCTGCACACTCAGAGCAAGGTCACCAAGCAGCACGTTCCTTACCTGGACAGCCTAGCAGCTTTGGCCTTCCAGACTTCCAACTACTTGTTGATTTCACAAGCATTTTTTGTTACTACAGGGAGTCACATTATTGGAATAACAACAATATTCTCATACCTGTTTCCCTGAACTAGTCCCCTGCAGAGCTGCTGTCCCAGAATCCTTTGGAGTATGACACAAAGATGGCAATTTATCAAGCACTGGTTCTTCCATCTTGAGACAGATAGCAGTTTCTGTTAAAAGACCAAATGAATTATGTATGGGGCGATACTCACCTGATTACAATGAGCCACGTACCAGAAATGAGTAAAAAGCTCTTAAAAGTAATACTAAGGCTTCTTTTCTAATTGTTCAAAAAGGACATCTGTAGAAGTTACACAACTGTTCCATGTGCTACACAGTGTCTTGCTTTGTGAATGGCTTTTCTTCAAGAGGATGAATAAAAGGTACAAACTGGTATAACCAATTTAATCACTTACTATGAATTTTGTATATTATTTTCCACTCACTCCATAAAGCTCTATAGATTTTTTTCTTCAAAGATGAAAAATATTGTAAAAAGTCGTACAGGTATTCTCCATTGTATTTGTTTCTATCTGATACCCTCTTTCGAGTGGAAAAAAGGAGCAAGACAACCTAGGAAGCAACTGAACCTCTTACAGTATGTCTATAAAGCCAAAGTCAGATCCTGCAACATCGAACTCATCACTCCAAACAAACCGTATTTTCTTAGCCTGAATGACCCTTACTGCTTGACTGCCTCAAAGGAGTAATCCTTACTGGGCCAGGTTGGGAAGAACCAGTCCTTTCATTTATCTACATCCCAAGTAGTGATAAAAGGATTGTTGAGAGCCATGAGATTTTTATTGTCCACATATCTTTTCTATAAAACAAAATAATTGGGTACCCAGGTCTGTGAAAATAATCCACTGTCTCATTTGATCCTTCTGGAGATGCCGCTTAAAAAAGTAATTACTCACAGAAGTAGAATTTTATATTAAAAGCAAGCATCCCCAGTTTGCTCAGAAAAGCACCTTAATTAAAATGGTAAGTCATCCCTCCCAGCATGTGCCAACTTCAGATTGATTTGGCAATGTTTAACTTAGTTTAGCACTTGTGAACCACCTGCTAATGACCAAAATGCAGCTGGAAAATCATCAGCTGCACCTCTGTTTACCTGCAAATTGCAATTAGGACTTCCAAAACAGAAGCTGCTTAAAAATAAAATCCTACAAACAAGTCACTAGGCAACATGATATTGGCACAAGGTGCTTCCTCTTCAGAGAGGAAACAGAACTTCAGTATGCCAAAGCTTTCCGAACTCAGCAACCCTGGTGTTCGTGGCTCTACACCATGGGACACAGGTGTAGTGTGTTATCTTACAAGTCAACATTGCCCCCCAGTTGTTCAAAATTCAACATATGGTATTCTATTTAAAACACCCAGACTTCAGCAAAGATAGTCTAGTGAATTGGTTATTTTAGCAATCTGTCAATTAAAGAGATTGCTAAAATCTATTTAATTGACAGCAGCGTCCATTAAGTATAAAGCAAGTTATGACTTATTTAATGTAACCAAGAGCCTAGAAAGAGCTACATCATGCCTACGTATACAGTAGGTCACAAACATAATGCACTTTACTAAGCAGCAAACTCATTTCAAGCCTAAAAGCCAGCTTCAACAAACTTCAACTTTTTAAAAAAAAAAAAATCCTGTGGCTCTCTGCCTTTACATTCTAAAGCAGATTATTTGTCTTCAAATGACCCTGACTACAATACTTTTTCCAGGGGTTCACTTATGCTGTTACTTTAACTCTCTGTTTGGCAGCACATTCGTATAGGTCTTCTGCACTTTGAAAATCTTTCCCAACATCTCAGCCTAAAAATCCTTCACATTTTCAAGCAGAGATGTTATTTATCACACAGGAAAATAATTCTGACCAGGGAAACTTCGGCCAGGAGAAGAAAAGACAATTTTGGACTTCAGTACTTACATGATTTTGCACTTGGGCCAAGTCTCTGGTGCTACACGCCTATTTTCCTGCGCACAGCTGCATTATGAACAGCACGCACTCCTAGGCTCTCCTCTCACCAGCCTCAGGTTCTCTCAGCACTCAGTAGCGGTAACTCTCCCCTAGCTGCCTTCCCACCCTGCAGAGAGGCAGGAAGGCGGCTGGGCAGCCCACCCGCGGAGCCCAGGAGCTGTTTCCGAGGGGATGCACCCTGAAAGGCGAAGAGGCACCCCAGAAACGGCACACAGCAGAGACTCGCAGCGCAACCACAGTCCGCAGAGGCTGCTCCCACGCCGGGGAGCGAGGGGAGGCCCCTCCGGGAGCACAAAGCCCCCCGCGCTAACGGGACCCAGCCCGCCCTAGGAGCCGGGACCAGGGGCGAAGGAAGGAGGCAACCCGGAGGGACCTCCTCCTCTACCCCAACTTTGCTAAGCCGTGAAAAACAGAACCCACTTCCCCTCGGGCAGCAGGGAGAGAAACCGAGCAGCAAGAACC
>NW_010387898.1:27463-42380 GCF_000710305.1 Buceros rhinoceros silvestris | reverse complement strand
AGCTATTCCCTTCCATTCCCCCCCCAACCCCCGCTCCTTGCCCCCCCTTGCTCCCAGCACTCGATCCATCAGGCAGGGGTTATCCAGCAGGCAGAGGTTTCCCCACCGCAGGTCACAGATCCTCCTTCGGGGTCTTCCCTCTGTTGCCAGTGATGTCTCACTTCCATTTTAGTGCTGGCGACGGTCACCCCCCAGCCCCCGTCCCTTCCTGCCTCCCCCACGTGGCTCTCAGGAACCCAAGGGACCGGGGCTGTTCCATTTTAGTCTCCTACACCCCTAAGCTGGACAGTGGTGGGTGGTGATGGCTCCTCTTGTATGTGTAGTTTGGGGGAGATGAGGAGGAATTGCTTTGAGCTTCCCTGATCTTGACAGTGGTCCTCCTTCCAGTCTCTTCTCTCGGCTCACACTTGCTTTCTCAGAGGAAGCTTTAAGAGTCCCTTTCCCCTGATCCTCCGTGTTACTAGTGCAGGGGAGGCAACTGCTCCTTCAGCTTCCGCTGTAGGGCCTGAAAAGGAGAGGGAGACACGAGGACCCTTCAAAAGGAGTGTGACCCAAACACAGTGAGATTGTCAGCAGCCTTTCTCTGTGTGTGTTTGTGTTCACTGTTTGTTCCCCACACCCCATGGTGTCTCCTCTCCAGGTTGGGGTGTGTGGTGGGGGGGTCGCTATGTCGGATGACGATTCAAGGGCCAGCACCAGCTCCTCCTCATCTTCATCCTCCAACCAACAGACAGAGAAAGAAACAAGCACGCCTAAGAAGAAGGAAAGCAAAGTCAGCATGAGTAAAAACTCTAAGCTGCTATCTACCAGTGCCAAGAGGTGAGGCTGCAGTCAGTTTTCTCACTGATTTGCTGCGTCTTCTCATCATTTCGCTCCATTCCCCCACTGCTTCCTTGCTGCTCCCATTCCTCATCTCTAACCCATATGCTCAACCTTTCCGCATGAAGCTGCCATTGTATCGCTTTTTTCAGCATCTCAGTGCAGCGAGTGTCTGCCCAACTTCACTGCTCTCTGTTCTCTCTTTTTGCTTCTTTCTCTGTTCCATACCAAATGTTTTCCTGTCTCTTCTTCCCCCAGGCTGTTATTCTGTCCCTCATTTCTGCTGTCTTTTCCTTTTTCCTTATTAGCATCAGTTGTAGAGATGGTGTAGGATTGGCATGTAGGACCTAATTCCTTCTCTGCTACTGGAAGCCCTGTGGTCCTGAGTAAGGCTTTGCAGTTTCCCTCTGTGTAGGCTGGGATTGACCTAGAGAAGCTTTTTTATTTCCAGAACTGCTTTGGGGACTAATTAGTGTTTGTGAAGGGTTTTGAGTTTGCTTGCACTGGGGGGAGTCCACTCCAGTGCAAGTGGTGTAATATAGTCCCAAATCTTTTCCACCAAATATATTACTGTTTTTCTCTCTGTTCCTCATTTATATTGAACTTTCTGTGTATGGTTGGATGTTGACTAGAATAAGTAATTCACAGCAGGTCCACTTGTGCACCTTCTACTCTAAAATAGTCTTTGATCATAACACAAAATGGGTTGGGGTTTTTTTTGAGAAAGAATGAAATAATTTTTATTCCAGAATAATGTCTTCATGGGGGGAGAGACACCTGCATAGAATAGCAATGGCAGTTTTCTTCACCTGGACAGACTGTTGGAGCCACTCAGGTTTAAATTAAAAAAAAAAAAAAAATCGTTACCCTTTCTTGTTTATTCTGTGTTTCACCTGAATTCAGCACCATCCTGCACCAGGGAGCTAAGCTGACAAATGGAAGTTCTCAAGCAAACTTGCAGTACTTCAGTAAGAATAATAAACCATCTCACTGAACAGCTTTGCCATGCAGCACAGAGAGGTTGTATCTATAGGTGTCAAAAGTGACTAGGGTTTTATGCAAATGCCCTCTAGTCGCAACTAAGTTCTCTGTGGCTTTGTAGAGTTTAGGCAATTTGGTTATTCCAGATCTCCACCCAGCAGATTTCCATGGCAAACTGACCTACATAGGGGCAAGCAGTGTTTATGTGTTGTGTCCTTAACTATTTTAGAGAGCAGACTGTAAACTGCCCTCTATGAAAAGGCTGTGGTTCTCGTGTATGACAAGTGGAAGAGAGGCAGGAGATACTGGCTGAGTTTAAAGGAGAAGGGAGGCAGACTGAGTGCTGGGTGGGGAAATCTGGAGGGTAGGACTAAGTGACAGTAATGGGACTCCAGGGAAGGGGATGATAGCTAGTTGGGCGTTTTGTGGCAAAAGCAGCGTGAGCCCGGAATAGTCTGGGCAGGAAGGACAGGGTGTTGTCTGAATGTGGAGGAGAGAAGGGAGCGTCTGGAGTCCTGAGGGAGGAGACATGGGGATGTTGTGTGGCTCTTGAGGGTAAAGAGAGAGGAGAATTGAAGGTGGCAGGAATGTGCAGGAGCTGTTGAAATAGATATTCACCTTCCTTTAAGAGTCCTTGGGAATGGCGCAGTTATTCACTCCCTTGGGGCTGGTGGTGATGAGAAGCTGGGGTGGAGAGGTGGGGAGCCAGTTTGGCAATGACTGTTCTCTCAATCCTGCAAGACAAAATTCCTTTTCCAACTGCAGTTTCCTCCTAGCACTTGGAGCATCACATTTGCAGAGGTTTTCCCTCGTTTACAGGCAGGTTGGCAGAGTAAAGTGGACAGTCTTTTCCACTGCCCATGTGTGGTTGGCATCTTTATGGGAGCACGCAGCAGTGCACCTGCCTGCGTTCAGTGCGTGGTGCCTGCTTTTCTGCCCGTCTCTGTAACCGGAATAACTCTGTAACCTGTCCTGCTTAGTGTGTTTGGACTGGTAAGAGACTGCAGTTGAAAGTGTCTCTCTCTTACGTAGTGTTTCACACTCGGGGTGATAGTGTGTCTGTAAGGTGTATGTGTTAACCGCTATCCCGTACAGTGACTTACCTTTGTTCCTTATTGCTTTCATTGCCACAGGATTCAGAAGGAGTTGGCTGACATCACCTTAGATCCACCTCCCAACTGCAGGTTGGTGTTGATTCCTTACCTGAGGGGGGTGGGGGAAGGTGAGGGGGTGAAGTGTGCCTGTGTGTGTTGCAAATGTCCTCAGAGGCTCTGGGTAGCTGCTTAGGTGGCAGAAAGTACTTTTGTGAGTGCTTGGATGACATTAAATAGCTTCCGGGTCAGGAGGCCTCTGGAGAATTACATGTGTTTTGATAGGAGTTTTCTGTTTGTGTTTGGGGGTTGTTTTGTTTTTTTTAACAATTGTATTTCAGTCTTTTACACTGCTTTGTATGTATGTTTCTGAAACTGGCCTGTAAAGGAGAGTGTGAAAACTTTCTCCTTGTTTGTTTTTTCTGGTTTGTAAATCTAATGCCTGACTGTTTTATAAGAGCCCTGCCAAGGAAGCAGAGAACAATAAAATGCTACGAGCTTTTTAGCTCAGAGTTCTGCTGTGAACAGTAATTTACAGTGGAAGAGAAGCGCGAATTCATCACTCAGGAGGTGCCCTACAGGAGACACATGTTAGCTGATGAAATAAAAAGCAGGGATATTCTGTTGCCCTCTATAGAGCAGCTTGGTTTCAAATATGATTCAGAAACCTGTGCCATTTGTTTGAAATATCTAGCAGGTTGATTTGGTTCATTGTGTGGTGACCCAAGCCCCTCTGCATCTGGAGAGCAGACAGTAATAGTGTAATGTCTTTGGTTGTGCTTGTTCATTTGAAAGGAAAGTGTCTTTTGGTCTGGTCTATGTTCATTGTAGCTGCCAACGCACAACTCTGTTCCTATCTTCTTGTTGTGGCTGAGGTTTGAGACCTTTTGATGTTGGTAATAGCAGAAATCGAAGAAAATTCTGTTTATAAATAATGATTTAAGTTAGTGTTTTTAGTATTGTGTTGCCACCCACAAATGCACATGAACCTTTTTTTGAAGCTCTTTGCTGCTGGTAGTCTGCAGGGAGGCATTAGAATAAGAGGCAGCCATAATGCATCCAGGGCCACTCTTTCGGTAGCAGTCCCAGGGTTCACAGTTAATGAAAGGAGAGATATGATGAGGCACATGAGTAGATGTCTAGGTGGATACAAAGATTTTTGTGCTGTTTGGAGGGCAAGCGGTGAGCGCTGAAATCTTCAGCTGTGACAATATTAGTTTAGTGACAGTAATGACTGCCTGAATATTACAAGAACTTCCAGCTCTCGGGCTAGAGGTGTCTGTCCTGTCTGCGTCAGGCTCTGTGTCAGGATGAAGTCCACCTGCTTTCCCTTCCTCCTCCCACCATAACCCGATTTTCATGGGAAAGAAACCCAGAAGCGTAGCTCAGAAAGGCACGGTGGCTTGCTCTCTAGGTAACCGAGTCTGGATGATGAAGGCACTGGACTGCAGTCTGAGCTTCGCAAATCTGTCCTATAGTTGTGGCAGAATACAAGTATGTCATATTGCAGGTTTTATCTGAAGGTTAGTGTAAATAATATTAGAATCATACTTTGTCCTTGTTTCAATTGGGATCATTCACAGGTACAGACAAGCTAGGAGAATACCTGTGAAAACAGAATACAGTAGTGATTTTTTTAATTACATAGACCACTGAGGATAATGCACTTGAGGTTTGTGTTTCAGCCTTTATAAATATTTCTGATGGTAAAAATTAGTTCATAGTACAAGTAGTGATGATAAATCTTCACCCATAATGCAATTACAAGTATTCTGCATTCCTTCTGACCTTCAAACGAATGACAATGAAGGCTGGCAACTCTTGCAAATAATACATGAATCTGATGTAATTGTTACAGTCTGTTAATATGTTGATAGGTAGGAAAACGTGAATGGAGGGGTTTGTGTGTGTGACCAAAGGAGTTTTGGTATTGCTCATCTTAGGGTGAAATCATCGTACTTCAGTAAAGGTTGTGCTGAAAGTGAAGCAGAGCAGCTCTGCTTATGGCTAAGGAGGTTCCAGTTGCACAGTCAAGCACTGGGAGTTTCCTTCTCTAGTAGCTGGTTTGTAAAGGAGTAGGCAGGTGCTCATTGCCACAACAGTGAGATGAGTTTCAGCTATTGCAGTTACAGGGAAGGTTCACCTCTTGTGAAAAAAGAAATAGATACAGTCAATTTTTGAGTGTGAGGAGATTGTGTGATGTTTAAGGTTGCCAAAATTTGCTCTGGGGAAGCCTGCTAACAATGTCATTGCTTTCCCTTTTTTTCTTTTTTTTTTTTTTTTTTTTTTTTTTTTTTTTTTCTTTTTTTTTCTTTCATATGAACATTGTTAGCATGCTGTGAGAGAGGTATTAAATACATAGTTCCAGAACTTAGTTTCAATTTCCTGTCTTCATGACTTTGGTTATCCTCACCTTTCCTTTGACCTCCAGCCCCTCATCTCTCTGCTGCCTTTGTGCCTCTACAGGCTTTTTTCAGGTGTCACTGGAGGGAAGGGCAGTCCTCTCCTTTTAGGCACCTCATTCTCTCCTGCAAGACTAATTTCAAAACTTGCATATTCCAAGAGCTGTATATGATACCAGATACTACCTATTCTGCTGTCAACTTTAGGGGTGCCAAAATTTCAGAAGTCACCTTTGAAAATGTGCGTCCGAAACTGTATCCTGTGTTATGTTGGAAATGTCATTCTGTTTTTCCACTGGGTGCTTGTTCTTATACCCTTCACACACCATCTTTGTGTTTTACCCTGTTCTGTGCTACACCGGTGTTTGATAGTGGTTCATTGTTGGTCATGCTTTAATTTTTCCGACTTTGTGATAAGGCCACTCTTCTTCCAGTCTCATTGCAGTAATGTGAGTTCAAACACATCCCAGAGCAACTCTGCATATTGAAATTAAAAGCTTTGGGTTGTAAATGATTTTTAGTAAGAACTGGTTTATTTTCCTTCTTTTAAAACGCCACATATAAGACGGAACTACAAATAATGAAAACCATTTAATATTTCAAACAAAATGGCTTCAAACCAAATGAGTTTCGTTTTTATTCTTCTAGCTTACAGTGACCATATTTTCATGTGTGTAACCCACAGATCATCTGTTTAAAAAACAAACCCAAACCCTATGCACACTCAACACCCTGTGATTGAGCAGCTGTGTGTGTTTTACATATATGTGGGTAACATGTGGGGAAGTTTATCCCAGAACTTCCTCTCTCTTCAGTAGTTTCATTGCTTCTGGTTTTCCACAGTTTGCCTGTGTCCCCCAAAGGCTTACCTGTGCTCGTGTCTCATTGACTGCTGCGTCATCTCTTGTAGTCCGTTGCTCCTTCACGTCTCCCTCCCCAGGCTGTGATTTTGATTTTACGCAGGCTAGGACAGTTACTTGTACAGAGGTGCAGGATATATGTGTGGAAATGCAGTCACTGTTTGGCCTGCATTCAAAAAATAGATTTTTGGGCTTGACGATGTTTTCTAAAATGGTATGTTTAATACACACCACAAATCTGTGGATTCCTGATGGAGGCCATGCTGTCTGCCTAAGTGTCCTGGTGTAGTGCATGTGTGGTGTTCAGCTACTTCGGAGTGGTTCCTACTCCTCTTCTTTGTTTTTGATAGGCAGGCACTCCAGAGGTCTTTAACTTCTGTTGTCTACAGGATGGTTTGTCTTCTGGTATTAGTACTGAGTTATGAAAGTTAAATGTGGCTTTCAAGTTCAAAAGGTGGTTAGTGGTTAACATGAGTTGGGGAATAACTCTTCGGACCTATTAAATCTTTTAAGAGAGTACCTGGTGATTTCTTCTTCGATATTGTATTATACCAGAAAGTTGTAACTGTTGTTTTAGAACTCAAAGAAGGTACCTGGAGACTTTGAACTTTTGGTCTTGTCTATGTGTGGGTGACAGAGGAGTATGTCGTGTCTTTGCTTTGCGTAATGGAAGTCGGCATCCACGATTGGCTGCAGATGTCAAAGTACAGTTCCATCTTGTTACGTAGGCAGACCTGATCTTTGTAGATAACACTTGTAACTATTGTGCCAGAGCTTTCCTTCTGTCACTGTGACAAAGTTTCAAAAGCTTTAACAGGAGTTAATTAAAGCTTTAAGTATTGTTTATTCTCTTTATGTCATTTATTTGACTTCTGTATCTGAGCATCGCCTCACAGTAAATCTGCTTATTTCTGTGAGGTTATGAAACAAACGTTTTTCCTTGTTTTAGGGATGGGGAGTTGCAGCACACAAAAACCAAGTGACTCGTCCACAGGAAGTCTGTGGCAAAGTGGAGAAATGAATGTAAATCTCCTTTGTTTCAGGCTAACTTGGCAGCTGAGCTGTTCTGTGGAGCTGTGTGCATTGGTTGTGTTATGAGCAGGGCTTTGAATTTGTACTTTATTGGGTGTCTGGTATTGACTGTATGTAAGCGTAGTAATTTAATCTTATTTTTCCTGTCTGTGCAGAGGGACCAAAATGGATATTAACTAGAATTAATGTTTTTTAATCTTTCTTACCCAAACTGAAACAAGTTGGTTTCCTCATGGCACATTTAAGTCCACACAGGCAAGACCAGCTGTTATTTAAAGAAAATATTTTTTCAAATATTTTCAAACCTTTACTGAAGAATGCATTTGCCTGCAAGGCTTACCATCGCTTCAGAGTAAAACGCTATCACAAATTCATTATTTAAATAATAATAAAATACAGTTGTGTTTCCTGGCTCTTCCAGCTCAGTTTTTGTAAATTCACAGAATAAGGACCAAATCTCCCTGAGAGTCTTGTGAAAGTTAACTGTCAGCACTTAATAAATATAAGTCTCAGTATAGGTTGTGGGGAGAAGTGCTCTCCACTATAATATGTGGAATATTAGTAGTTTTCAAAACTTCACATTGTGGAATTAAGATTTCTTGGCTGGAGAGAAGTCTGCAGAGAACATGTGGCTCAAAGGCAGTTTTGAACTCAATAGTTTCATATTATAATTAATATATTTCATCTACATACCATGAAAGTCTGGCATTTGTTTTGATTACATTTGTTTTTATGGTGCTTGTAACTTTTTGCAAATATATTTTCTCAATACCTCCAACTCCAATAATGCTTTAAGTGCTTTTGCTTTTAAATCTAGTGTATTATCTGAAGATGGATTGTCACTATTAAAACTGTATTTGTTGGTTTTATTATTTTCGTGCTTGGAATGAAAATAGCCATATTCTAGTATAAACTTTCTGGTCTTATATTTTGTAATTTAAAAACTCAATTTTGGTATGACCTTTTTATTAATGTGCACACTCAAATTATTAGATCAAGAATGACACAAATGCTGGGTTTCACTTCCTTGTAGAAATAAAAAATGCAGATCACATTTAATGAAAATTAGCAGCTTACAAAAGTGGTTTTAGCACTTTTTTGTTTCTCCTCATGTTGTTTCTCTGACATGGGAGTGTTTTCTGTGAGAAGTTTCCAGCCGCAGGATAGGAAGGACCTTCATAGTTAGTGCTGTGTGTAGTTGAAAAATACGTTTTGTTGTATAAATTACCAGCATTCCCTCCCTGTTTCGTTTGACACATGATCCCTGGAGAAATAACTCTTCCTTTTGAAATGGTGTATTAACTAATTTAGAGATCCTCTGCAGCTGTGTATGGGCTAGCTTGCAAACCGTACAAATAATACCACTTCTACACTTCGTGAATTAGAAGTATGTGTAGGTAGCAGCGCCTGCAGGCAAAGTCCTCTGCCTGACGTACTTGGACAACAGCTGCGCAGGAGTAGCATCTTTGCTGTGGATGGATTAGTTAATATTGCAGGAATTCAGCTTTCTGAAGATATTACTGGTGTTATTTATTTGTTCCCTTCAAAAATCAGAACTGTTTTCATGTCCAGCCTGCTTGGATGCCATGGCAAGAGCTGGCTGATGCTGTGGTAGATGTTGCTTGGCACATCCTGTCTAGTAATTCCCAAATGAACTGCATTCTCCACTCTTGCATGCCAAACACAGGAACGATGAATCTTGAGAGCTGCTGTGAAATCGTATCACGGCTAAGAACAAAGAGAATTGAAATCCCTTCTGTGCACACTCTCTTGTATGCCACTTAATTTTATTATCTGACTTTCAGCTTTGGTGCCCTTGGAGAGCACTCTGCAACTGTGTTTGTGATGCTGCCTATATGTTTTATCTGACAAATTCTAGTATTTCTTCTTGGTTATGCAGTCTTTAATTTGGTTTCGTTTCTGTTGTATTCTACCTCTGCTTGTCTAGATTTTTATACGGGATATGCATATATAAGCAAATATTATGTCTGGTTTTGTTTTGAGAAATATCCACAATATGTGTTTGGGAAACACTGTGAGAAGTATTTATACTTTATGAGCTTGAATCTATCTTCTCTTTTTATATGAAGGCAAAATTATCCACAGAGAACTGGCTAGTCTGGGGGATTGAGAAAGTGATAGGGGACAGTTTTGTGTTCGAGGATTTCAACAACTGCAAGCTGCTAGTGACTGAGAGCTTTGTGGTTTCTGCAGAATGGGTTGGTCTTGAGAGCTGATAAGATGCCGTCTGACTAGACATTAGCTTTGGCCCTGCTATTGAAGGGGTCTGTTGTGGGAATGGAGATAGAGCTCACCTACACTGGTGCAATTGTGTTGTTGGTGGATTAAGGTTATTCATGAGTTGGTGCATAGTAGAACTTCTGCAGCTTCTGCCTGCACTCTTGTGTAATTGTGTGTGACAGGCCAGCCTTCCGTGCAGCACCTCTCTAAAAGTATTTAATGTTCTAAACAACAACAAAAAAAGAATATACCATTTTATGTGAATGCATTAAGGTATTATTGCACATCTGTGCAGACTTGCACACAATGTGCAAAGTTAAGGGCTATGCTTTTTCCACCAAACAAAGCGCTTTAAACTAAGTTAAGATAATGAAGTAATTTAGTCATTATAGTAGCATCGTGCCAATCTGTACATTTATTTGAATGAAATAAGTTTATACTTATTTTTCCCTCTAAGGCTTAACGGTGGAGGTCTAAATACTTTGTTATTTTACAAGATGAACTAGAGAATGTGTATTGTCAAGTACTAAAAATAAACTACAACTGTCAAAATAAACACTGCATAAACTTTGGAATTCAGAGACATTTTCATGTTTCTCTTGCCAATTTGCAAATTTCAGCACCATGCAATTGGTCTTCCAAGGCATTTGTTGAAAGTGTAACGACAGCTACAGTGCATTTAATACATACTTTCTGTGCATGAGGGGCTAACTGATGGTACCAGGAGAATATATCACAGATCTGTATGCTTAACTGCAACATCCAGAATGCAGCGATTTTTCCTTTATTAACCTGGACTCCTTGGGATGGGAGGTGGGGAAGAAAAGGAGAGTGGGCATGCAGACTGTAGCTCAGGGCAGGTGTGGTGTTTTATTCCCCACAGTCTCTCCAATCTCTTCCATGATTTCACAACTGAAAATATAGATCAGGTTAAGACAAAGTTGAGCTGTTTCAAGAGCTGGGTCCAGGCCAAGTTTTGGCAGTTCATTTGTTTAAGAGAAAATACAGAGTAATTGGATTTAAAGAGGCTGTATGATTAATGATGTAGAGTCCTGTTACATTCTTTGCTTCTGTATTTCTGTGAATCAGTGCAGAATTCAGGGCTTGATTCCTCCAGGAACTTCAACTTTTAGAATCAAAAGTGAGTGTAGACCAAACCAGCATGTTAATTAGATGTATTTTGCATTTCCTTTGTTATCAGTGTAAATGATTATTTAAGACATTAGAAAGTTGTGTTTCTCATCTTTCCCTCTAGAGCTTCTGGACTCACTGGAAATGGAGAATCTTCCACTGGTTCTGAGAATTGTGAAGTAGTAAATACTGTGGTCTATATGGGAGGTGCTTCCTGGGGCAGGTGGATGGCTACTATTTAATGCTGTTTCTGCTATATGTGTCTGAGCAATAGATTTTTGCCATTGAAGCTAATGCCAGTGTCTATTAAGGAGAAACAAGATGGGTCTTGGGGGTCTTTCTTTCTTTCTTTTGACGCTTAGGATCCTTCAGAAAGTGTTGCACACAGCTGTGAAAAGGCCCACAGATATTACAAATTAATTCTGAAGTTGAAGGTGTCTTTTCACTATAGATGAATTGATGAAAAGAAGAAAAATAGTTCTAGTATGGACTCAAAATGTTGTCAGAGTTTTTGGAGATAACAGCAAAGCTTCAGGGAAGTAGCTATTGATCCACAAGGAAGCTTGTCAGGTTTTTCATGAAGCTGGAATATCTTCACTGAAATTTTAAGGTACTAATTTACGCGATGACTGTTATAAATCTGTGTATGTTTGAAGTTTCAAGTGGACAACTTTTAGAAAGTTTTAATGTGATATTTCACATTATGAACAAGTATAGACTGCTCTGAGAAGCGGCATGTAAATGGTGGAGAAAGTGCAATGTATTTAATTAAAGCAGTGTCTGTTACAGATCGGTTTGAAAGACAATGTGTACTGTTGTAGTAACGTAGTTTTAAAGCACTTGTATCAATACCATAGTATATCACAAAAGGTCATTTCATCAGGAGTTTCTGAACATTCCAACTGATTGTCATTATAATATATTTGCACATTATTTCCTGTAGGTCTTGGTAACCTTTTTAAAGAAGATAAATCAGATGATGCATACAAGCATTTATAACTGGTGTCCTCCTTGATTTCCTTGTAAATGGTTTTATCAAAAAGGATTGTCTAGTTTTGTTTTTGATGGGGTAATTCTCAGTTTGATAATCTCATCGTATTTTGTAGTGCTTTGGCTTCTGACGAAAGTATTTATGCTTATTTACACTGTGGGAGAGAGGGAAAAGACTGAAAGCTTTAAATAGTTGTGCCAAATAAAATCTCAAAATATCATGAGTCTGACTAGAGTTCTCCATTGCATTAAAACTGTGGTGATGCTTTCATTCTTACTTCAAATCAAACTTCAGCAGCACCCTCGCGATATGGGAATTCGGGCAAGAAAGTAGTACAGTAGCACAAGAGTGACCTAGGAGATGTAGGTTTTCAATGTAGCTAGTATCAGGCCTTCAGCTGCCCTGCTGCTTGTGTTTTAGTTGCATCCCAGGATTGAAATTTTTAGTGACATTTTAATACTTTCTTTAGCATAGTATTTTTCCATCCCCCTTATGATGGCAGGTTAATCAGATTGCAGGTAAGACTGAAAGAATGAATGAGTTGCTGATGAGGAACAGAAAAGGACATAAAACCACTTGAGACAGAGGGTGTTATGTTCTTAAGGACAGTAAGATTGTGCAAGGTGTTACCAGTGATTGTAGGGGACAGCAGAGAGAGATGGTGCATCAGGGTGTTGCACTGGTTGCAGAAACAGTTGCAGCAAAGG
Source organism: Buceros rhinoceros silvestris (assembly GCF_000710305.1). Taxonomy (NCBI): domain Eukaryota; kingdom Metazoa; phylum Chordata; class Aves; order Bucerotiformes; family Bucerotidae; genus Buceros; species Buceros rhinoceros. The sequence goes on along the minus strand of NW_010387898.1, from coordinate 30,125 downwards.
TAGAAGCAGAGACAGACTGAGTCTTTTTCTGCTCCAGCCATTTAGCTCCACCTTCTTATTGCCTCCTATAAGGAGCAAGGAGAGATTGGGCATCCTCCTCGTGAATGAATGGGGAGGACCTTTCATGGGCCAACCTCTCCTTGAAAGAGGTTGAAAGAAAGAGGTTGAAAGAAAGAAAGAAAGACCCCCAAGACCCATCTTCTTGGGCATGAATGAATTTTTAAAGCAGGAAGGCATGCAAGATGCAATAGTTTTTGCTGTGCTGCTTGTATTACACCCCCACCTGGGAGGAAAGATATTCATATAGCAATAATGTCAATGCGCTTACGCAGTCTTGCACTGCTTACAGTGCTCTGTACATCCAGAAGGCACAACCTATTATACTTTGAAGAATACTTGTATTAGCTGCCCAGCTGTATATTTGCAGGCCTCCTTGAACAGCTGCATGAGTCACGTGTGAGTCTTGAGCCATAGATTGCCCTCCTAGAAGTGCATGAGCAGCATGTGAGGAATGGGAGAAGAAATTTTGGAGAGTGATAGCAAGAAAGGAGCACAGGTAGAAACAGAGGGAGGGGGCAGAAGGGGGAGAGAGAAACAGGGAAGCAAGGAAAAAGGGTAGGAAAGCTCAAATCACTTAACTCATCCCGTCCCAACCAAGTAAGCTAGTATTAAAGACAGGGAGTTGCAAATTTAATATGTTGAAGGCCCTGTGAACCTGCATCTCCCAAAGGAGCACATATTGCTTTTGTAGAAACTGCAAGAGAAGCATGACAAGAGCTGTTATTTGGTAAATTCCATAATACTAGAAACAGAGATATTCACTGCAACCGCTAAGAGATCGTTTTAGAACAGATTAAGTTCTTCTACCCAGCAGGCAGTGGAGATCTAGAGGCTGTGCCTGCAGGAGGTTGTGGAGGGAGAGGTAGTATCAGCACAGCCGAAGATGGGCTGAACAAATTCATGGGCAATGGGTCCGTAAACATATGCAAAGAGAAAAGTCAGGGATGTACCCCTTAGCACCCCTAATTCAGTGGCCATGGATGCTGTGTGCATAGAAGAGGAATGGGCTGCAGATAGTGGCCACAGTCACGTATTTGGAGGAGTATCTGCTCTTACTGCTGTTGGGAGCAAGGTACTGAATTAGATGACCCCAGATGGTCTTTTTACATTCTATGAGGAGTACTACAAAATTACCTCCTTCCCCCACCCTGTGGTCCCTTATTCCAGTCCACTAACCTCAGTCTCTTTTCCTTGTTCCACTTGACATCACTTTCAGCCACATAAAATGTTCAACTTCTGCCCTTTGTGGAACCATTCTTGCCTCTCTTCTTTTTATGCTTTGCTGTTTAAAGCAAGCCCTTGTTTCCCGTCACTCAGCCACTTCTTGCTTTTGTGAAGTGTTAACATTCATGTGTTTGTCTTGCTGAATTTAGACTGTAAAGTTTTCAGGGCAAAGGACTTCTTTCATTTTTGTCTGTGTTTGCAAAGCAGTATGTAAATTTCCAGCTATGTTTAAATGTTCTGTAATAATAAAGTAGGTTTAGTCCTTGGGCTTGTAGATTTCTCCCTATCTCCCCTTTCCCAAAAACCAAAATTCCGCTTATGTTGCAATGTTGCATTTTTTGTCCTTATCTAATTGAAGTAAATAAGCAAGTTGTTTTATTCAGCAGCTATTGTATTATCTTGAATATGTGATTTGGTTATTTTCCGGTTTTGTGCACATCAAGGTTATCACAGTTGTTACTTTGTGATACTACTACATTGTAATAGGATAATGTGTCTTGAGACATATTAAGTGTTGAGGTGCTTTTTCTTCCTGGATAGTGGCAGAGAAATAATAAAGGTGTCCAACGGCTAATCTCTTTATTTACTGTCTTTATGCTCCTACTTCACCTTCCACTTCAATAACTAGGAGGACTGTAACTATTTGTTAGGGAAATATTAGTTAAATTGCAGAGCTCTTACATGTGCTGAGACATTCCATTTTAAAATACTTAATATTCCGTGTGTGCACTCCTAATGTCTGTAAATACTGTGTTACATTCGAGGTTTTGTAATGTATCAGGTGTGTCTCATACATTTTTTTTTCCCCACAGAAATGCAAATTTCCTAACCCACAGATGGTGCAAACTGTGCTTTCTACATTGTTTTACGAGGATTTTTGCTTTCCTTCTCATAGTGGTCTTATTTCGGAGGATTGTTCAGATCCATGTTTCACTGAAGTGATAAGAAGCACAGAAGTAGCCATTTAGGACCTATTTAATAACTAGGACTGGATTTTTTCAGGAAAGACTGAAAAATAGGGATTGGATAGTGGAGCTATTGGAGTGTGGTAATATTTTGCAGTGGGGATGCGAAGAACTGGCAGGGTCCAGCTGTAAGCTGTAGCAGCAGAGTAAAGGACTGAGGGTAAGTGGGGATGTGCTGTGACCTCTGTCATGGCTGGCTGAACAGCTGGATGGGATTTGTCAGCGATTCACAGCTTGGCTTAAAGAGAGATAAGGAAGGAATGATGATTGGGGTCTGGATCTGGGAAGGAGATTTGTCTGTTACCTTAGTGAAGTCTGTTCTGTTTGCAGAGGTCTTCACTGATCTGGAACAAATCGGGAAATGGGAAAAAAGGATGGAGCTGGAGTTGATGGCTGAATTATGACAGACTAGG
>NW_010387898.1:0-27371 GCF_000710305.1 Buceros rhinoceros silvestris | reverse complement strand
AGTGAAAATACAGGGTGGAGTTAGATATGACCCTTAAAAGTAGAGAACAACAGGGAAAAAATGCATTTTGCTAGATTTCTTTCTGGCAGTAAACTTGCCAGTCTCTTGCACAAATTCTCATCTCTCTCTGTGATTCTTTCCAAGGTTCTCTCTTCATTACAATCCAATGTGTCCCAAGTCCACCAGTGTGGTGTAAGCTCTGCAAAAGATAGCTAGTGTGCTTCTTCTGGCCAGTGGAGATGGGCCTCTCTCTGCAAACCATCACACCTTATAAGGAACAGTGCTAGTGTCTTCTGCCTCCTTATCCTGCAGAGCTGAGCAGGTTCTAGCCCCTTCTCTTTCCTGATGGCTGCACTGATCCTTCAGCAGTAAGCCATTACATCTGTCAAAGTCTGCAGCCCACACTTACAGGGAACTGAAGAGGTAAGGTTGGCTTGTTGACAGAAAGAAAATATTTGGGAGAAATTTAAAAATAAACACACAAATTCATTTTTATTTTATTAATTTACTTGCAAATGAAGTAGCAGTTATCAGCTAAACTACTGAGTATGTATATAGTTGTGGGGGGTTTTTTAAACTGCTCAAGTATTTGGGTCACAAATCAGAGGATCTTGATGAAAGGTAAAGAGGAAAGTGTTTTTAAAGCACTTAAATGGGCAATTGGGGTAATCCTGAATGTTAGTTAATATAAGCATTCACATTTGTCATCTTTTTTTATGCAGTACTCTTTGGTCATTGGAAAAGTGCTTTTTATTATGTTGAAAGTTTTCTAGGCAAGAGGATGCATCTAAACTTCACTTTCGGGTTATGAGGACATTTGACATGTGCAGTAGGTGAGGCCATATGAGAGTTTACACTGCAGACAGTTGTGTGCCAGGCAAATGAAAGATTCTTTGGTCAGTGTTTTTACTAACCTTTCTGTCATGTACACATTGAGTGACACATTTGGAAAGTCATCTAGCTGCTGTTTTAGCAAATGGTTTCTTTCCAGAGGGAGAATCTTGTTTTCTGGATATTAAAATAGTAATGGAACTGAGATATTTGCTTAGATTGGCTTTTCTGAAATATGATGTGTCATATCCTAATGGCACACTAGGTCAAGTTCTAAATTTCAGTCCTTGCTTAAGATAGTGAACAAACTGTTTCCAGAAATAAGTGGATTTGTATGTTCCTGTTCATATTACTTGAGTTAAGATCATTAGAAGAATTGTGGGGTTTAATGTACAATATGTAGGATTTATCCATTCTTTCTTAAAAAGTGCCAGATTCTTTACTGAACTGTGTGACCACATTACTGTTTTATGTGCAGCCAGACATTTTCTTTTTCTCAGCTGATTATACACAAAGAGAATAAACAGTCATTTTTTCTCCCTTTTTTTATTAATTATGCTGAGGCAGCTGGATAGAGGAGTGCATCTTGCTTTTGGCTTCTGAAGGAAAGATCTTTCTTTTTTTGTTCGGTGTGCTGAGCTTTATATAAGGTTATTCTCCAGTCATGATTATATATGGTGATTACGAATCTATCCTCTCTTCCAAAGGGTCACACGTGTGATCTCTGGTCGGTAGGGAGAAACTCACGCTTTTGACCTTTCTGTCTCTTCGGACCCATTAGTTGTTGGACGTAGTAGTGCTTCTAAAATTGCTTAATTGTTCCAAAGAGATCGTTTGTGCTTACTCCATTATTGTTATTTGATGCTGACTCTCTACACACTGCCAAAAGCCCATGGTGTATTACATTTTTATTGTTATGTAAAGCAGCTGTAAAACAAACAATGTGGTTGTGTAAGTGTATTTGAAATCTTTGCTATTGGCTACTTCATTTTTTCCTTTCATGTCTCTAACTTTCACGTTTATAGTTTTGCCACCACAGGGAGCTAATGAAAAGCAAACATATAGAATGTTTGTTTAAAAATAATAATATTACTATCCATGCACAGATTCATGGTGCTTCCTTATTCTTATTTATTATCCTGTTTTACACTATAAGAAGAGCTAGGGCTTGGGTGCTATTTTGGTGGGAGTATTGGCAGGGAGTTGGTGGGGGGAGGGGGTGGGCAGTCTTCTCCGTGCTTTGGATTGAATGTTACAGTCCTCTGATTTTAGGAAACTTCAGCAATTGTAGAGCATGTGAGTATATAGTAAACAAAGAAAGGACGAAGATAAATAGATGTGCAATAAGGCACTGATCTTGATGAGGAACTGGTTTGGTTTTTTGTTTGTTTGGTTTTTTGTTCTTGCATCAGTCCCATGTGCATTTTTAGCACGCTCACAGGATTATGAAAGGAAATTTATTTTTGTATGTTCAAGTTTCTTTTTACAAGTAGTACTGAAGAAGACAAGGACTTAAATTATCATATATTTTTTACTCTTTCTTTTGGTACGTAGTAGAACTGCCTGTCTCAGGAGGAAAATTATGAAATGTGTATATTTATTAAGGGTCTGACTTTCAACACTAGCTGTTTACAGTGAGAGTACTTGTTGAGGTGATGAGTCTCTTGATCATTCTTTGCCCTAATGGGAGAAATGTGTAAAAACAGCTCAACAGCCACTGGGCAGCCTCTTTCACAACTTTTCATCCGTGTTGGTCGCAGCTGCCAAGACGTTTTTAATAGGCAGACTTTTTCTTAGTTTGAGCTATTTTTCTACTTTAATTGGAGCTTGCCTAGCTTGGGTGCTCTTTCCACTCTATTCAGGAAGATACCCAAACTCAGTCGCCACTGAGACAGAGCTGCCTTCCTTCTGTATCCTGTGCTGGGGAGGCGTACCTACTTGTTGGGGGTCTGCTCGACATGGATTAAAGGGACAGAAACAAACTATAAAGATTAGAAGATGCTCAGGAGGGGCATGTGTATTTGGATTTTGCCAACATTTAAAGGTAAATCCCTTGCAGTAAGGAAGGCTCTAAATAGTGCCTCTATATGTGTTTTGCAATGGGTGAATTGTTCAAGAAGAGTCAGAATATAATACAGATGCAAGACCTCAACTGTAAAATAAATGAATTAGGTTTTACCTTGGTTCCTATTTTTTCTACCATTTCATTTTGCAAATCTTAAGGTAATTAATAATTTACAAATTTAAAAATTAGATACTCTCTAGATATTATGTGTACAATAGCTCTAAGGGAACAGTGTTACATGTGATTTGCTTTTTGTAGTGGTGTGTTTAGAGCATGCATGAGTGTGCAAACATCCTTTTTGCACTCAGCAGAGTCCACCTGTGAAGGGTTATTTGTCTTTACTTTTCCCATCCCAAATGCATAAAAATAGCTGTATGAAAAAGAATTATTGTAAAATGAACTTTCCTTTTCTTCATCATTTAACTTGACTTGCAGAAGTTGATAGAGTACACATTTTTCTGAACTCTGAACATTGCATCATCCAGGAGAAGCACACATGGGAAAGTCTCTTAAATGCAGGCAAAACAGACTCCAAGGGTAATGCTGCCTTGCCACAGTTAATCCCAGTGGTATAAAGGGTAAGGCCAAACTTCTTGGCGTGATCAAGAGCAAAAGGTGTTAGCTGGGATCAGTGCTACAATATTGTGTATTCTTGTCATCTTGTAGCAAAAATGATAATACGATTCTAGATCTGCTATTGACTGTGCGTGTTCTGAACAAATATCAAAGCAAAGTGGTTGAAGTGGGCTAATTCTTTTATGAGTCTTGAGTGCACTTTATTATTGCAGTGGCAGTAGCAGTTCATTTTAACTGCCACTGAACTGAGTTAGTACAGCTGTAGAGGTGTACAGATTTCCTGTGTGTGTGTGCATGCATGTTTGCATGTTTATACACACATGCATATATACTCAGATTTTATATATGAAATAGTGTGCTCAGGAATATATATGAAATATATATGATCGTATATATATAATATATTTATGATATAGTTCATATATGAACTATATATGAAATAGTATAATCAGAACTAGATATAACTCTACCTTTGTCACCCAAGTTTGTTGAAATATGTATGGCATTTTTAGAAAACTCAATCTGAATGTCATCACACTCAATTAGGACACTTCATTTCGTATTTCACCTACCTGGGTTTCCTTTTCCGTCCAATCCTTCTGCCGGCACGTAAGAACTAACCGTGCTCTCCATAGCAAACTGGTGGCTTTCCCCCGGTATTTGCAGAGTTTTGACTTAGAAAAATAAACTTCTTAACTGTGTAAGAACACTTTATTTGTTTAATAAACTGTTTCATTGTTGAAAATACACCTTTAAAAAGACCCGTGTCATTTGAATCAGATTGTTGTTGGCAAGAGTTTCTCCGCTCCAGAAATTTGTTTACAAATCCTCAAAGCTGGTCACATATAGCTGATGCCTTCTCACTGTAACTACTGTATATTAATGATTGTGATGTAAAGATCAACAATCCCACGATACTGCAAAATGAAGCATTGTCGGGTAAGAGTATTTTTTGCTCAAGTATACCGTCATTTCCATTAAACATAAGAAAAATGAGATTATTCAAAATGAAGCGGCTGTCATCATCATCATCATGGCTTGGCTTCGCGTGCAAAGATCTGGGAAGGGCTTTTCCCACGCTCACTGCAAGCAATGAGTGCACCCTTCGGGCCAGTGCGGTGGATTTTTTAGGTGAGGCGCAGCATGCGTGGAACTGGCTTCAAACTTTACACCTGAGGTTCATCTGCCAGGGCCTAGCGAGCTTGGATGGGGACAGCGAAGTCCTCGGGTCGTAGGTTTGGTTAGAGTATCCTTCTCTTAGATGATGGATGCCTTACAGGGCTAAATGAGCTCCATCTGCCCGGGTTTGGAGTCAGAGTTGTCCTTCTCCTAGGATGGCTGCCCGAAGGCTAGTGAGCCCATCCTGCCCGTGGACACTCTTTGTCGGACCCTTCAGCTGAGACCTGTCTGGCTTGGGAGACCCCACCGGAGGCACATGCCACCCCCAGCAGAGCTCTCAACCTCACAAGGGCACGCAAGCTCCTTCCCCACGGCAAGGGGGTGCCCATGAAAGAGCCGTGAAGTGGCTGTAGCCCTCATTTAAGTAACATAACATAAAAGGACTGTTATCTTGGACTTCTCAGATCCACCAGTTTCGTATTTGTCCTGAATTACTTTCAGGTATTTTCAGGTGCTACTTTCTGGTAGTGATTTTCAGTACCTAGCCTGGGAGAGAGTTTGAACCAAATTCCTGCAAGCATCTTTCAAGCATGCTCTATGCACACTTGACAGGTGACTAAGATGTCATACAGAAACTGCCAGAATTCTGACGTAAATTTTTTCTGCATTCTGTGGTTTTATTTGGCTGATGTGACAGTAGTTTGGACGCAGCTAACTGCAGCAGTGTCTCAGTCATTAGAAGGTGAGGAAAGTTGGAGTTGGGCTCAGGAAAAGACAGTAAGTGCAGGCTAGTGTTAGACCTGGTAGTAGGTAACCTTTGCATTTAGGAATCAGTCCTACAGCTGAGGTAATACAAAAGCTCTGTCGTTTCTCCGAATTGTCCTTTTCTGTTCTGCAATAACTAAATCAAGCAAGGTTTCCACAGAAATTCTAACACCATCATCATCTCTCTGTAATCCAGTGAAGTCCCTCTGAAATCTACTTCCACTGCTTTTATAAATTTAATGCCTCTCCATAGAGATCCCTGTTTTATGAAGCATCTCTGTTTTATTAAATGCTTTGGTTGAAGTCATGCGTGTGTTTGGTGCAACTTTCACCCAGATAATGGTATTTACACAAATATAGAGGTACACTCTTCCTGCCAGTGCCCAGAAATGTCATTGCAAAACTGTGGCATTGATCCCTTTTAAGCCATTCATCCATGACCCTGATGATGGCACCTGAGAACTTGCTTATGCACACAGAGTAAGCTGGAACTGTTGACTGTAACTGCTTCTACAATGAGGTTTAAAATAGCATGCTGAGTATGTGTGATATCAGGGGGTTGCGTGACATTACATGATAGGTTCTCTGTTTTTGCTTTTTTTTATTATCCCTCTCCCACCCTAGCATCTTCAGCCATATGTACTATTTTTCATTTGATTATTGAAATTATTCATTTTCATTTGGTCTGTGACTTCAAATGTAGATGTACCACCATTTCTTAATGCCTTTAGTATTCATTTTCTCATGTTCTCTCATAAGCCTCTTGCCCAGAGTTCATAAGTTTGAGGTTCTTTACTTCCTTTACTTGTTAATCTTTCTCTGATTGTCCTAGTAAGCAGGTGAGTTTACTCTGGAAGAGCACATTCAGGATGAAATACTTCAGTCATTTATTTAACTGTTAGGTTCATGCTGCACTGAGTACTGGTGTAGAAGAAAATAAACTGAAAACATCTGTTTTCTTTTTCTCATAACAGAAGAACAAAGGGATATGGTCTATTGAAATAAAAGGTGACAAATATGAGAGTAATAAAAAAGAAGGTATTCTATGTGTCTTTCACACAAATAATTAGTCTATGGAGCTTACTGTCACAGAAAATTACTGAGACCAAGAACATAACAGAATTTGAAATAGAATGGGGCAGGCATGTGGCTGCCATGAATGTTCAAAGTCAGTCTTACTAGTTATGGTGATTTGGGAGCAATATTAAACCCATGCTCCTAGGCTTAAGCAAGTTTATCTTGAGATGTGTATTAGACAACTGTGCTTGTTTTGTGTTCCTTTGAATTAAACTTGCCTGTAGGCAAAAATGTACTTGAATTCTAAACATTGCGTGGGAATCTTCTTGTGTGATGCGAGCCTCTATATATGCAAGCATTTTTCTCCCTCTCTTCTTCCACATACCAACATATGCAGCTACCTTATATCTCTTTGGGACTGGATAGACTCCTCACATGTTTTCTTTGTCCCTTTCCAAGACCCTATTCCATATCAGCCCATCCCAGGAATGACTATCATGCATCATGTCTGATCAGGTTGCACAGGACTCCCAAAAGAAATGACCTACAAAGTGAGCGGTAGAATCTGACAACTTATGAATTATAACTACATACACAGAGCAAGAGCCATACATTGATTAAACTTGAGTATGCTGTGATGAGTGAAATCACTGGTTTTCTGTAAAGGAAGTGATGATGGTAGTAGGTTCTTCACCCTGTCTTGGCTTTTTAACAAGTGGCACTTCAAGTTAGGGAATTAATTCCACAGAGTGGATAAATATCAGGAGTGAAGTAATAAATATGTTAAAAGGTTTGACTGTTGTAGTTGACATTTATGCTTGCAAATCTCTGCAGGGCTTTAAACCACACAGTTCCTATGTGCTGGGGCCAGGGAGGATAAATATCTTCTTGATATGTTAAAGCGTTTTTAAAAATAAAAAACCCACTCCAAAATAGCAAACAAAAACCTCCAAACTAACAAAAAAACAACAAACCCACATATGTAGTATAAGAAAGAAAAGAAAAAAGTAACTGAGCAATGGCATTAGAAACAATAATTAGAAATCCGTGGGCATTCATGAAAATATTTCTGATCTTGAGATTCTCTTATTGGGATTTTAGGAAAGGCAATTTGAGTAAACCATGGGGCTTTAAAGGAAAGAACTTAAAATGTCTCCTGTAGAGGAGTTTAGCTCTCTGGAGAGCTGTGTGCATGCCTTTGCAAGGTTCTGCTCTTCCATAATTGTCTAAAAACTACAGCCAGATTAATGACAGAAGCAGAGCTTGTTCCCTGTTCCTGAAATGCTCAGCAGCAGCATTGATTGATAACAAACTCTTGAGAGTTTATTCTTCCATAAAGAATACGCCATTCTGTCTTTTTGAAGGATGCTTTCAGAAGTGTTCTTTGCTGACGGTAAGTGTGGGAATGGGGAACGCTGTAATTACTGAGGGGGCTAAGTGTGGTGAAGCAAACCCCAGTCAAAGTGCTTTGCAGTAGTCTGGCTTTTGCAGTCACTGCTGTGGTTTTTTTACAGGTTGCCAAAAGAGATTTCTCTGTCCTTCCTTGCACATGAATTTGTTCTGCTGAATTTGATGGCAGTTTTGTCATTGGCTTCAGCTAGTACTGCAGCAGTAGTGGCTTCTAGAAAGACACTTGACAAATGTCTCGTCTAACAGGACAGATCTTTAACAATGCTTGGCCTGCTGCAAACTTCTTAATTTGAAAGTAGGAAAGAAACTTACTCTTTGCTAGCTTAGTGGCCACTGAGGGCATACCTGTAATGATAATTCTTCCCATTTTGAAAAAGAAAGGGCAGTAGGTTTTTCTGCCATGTGAATAAGAAAAAGGCTTTTCCGTCAGCTTTTGGGTCCACTTAATCTCAAAACACATATTGGAAAAGTAGGTGGATTTTGGAGAGGAGGGATGGACATTATTCAAAAAGAAACTGGAGAAGTTCTTATGTGAAGACACAGGGATTGTTTCCCTCAGAAAATGGATGAAATATTTATTTTCCTTATTTTTATTCACTAGCAAAAATAGACTGGAAACTTATTTTTCTCTGTCTTCTAGTTCAAGAACAAAGACATATGGAATGAGATTAAAAGATAGAGAAATTTATTTAATTTTCACAGAATGAAATTAGACACAGATATTCTATGCTGTATTGCTTTGCTGAAGCCAGGAATTTAGCAAGCTTCAAAAAGACTCAGTTTTCTATGGAGGACAAAACCAGACAGAACTACTACAGCTTATTGATAATACTGATTTCGGAAAGGAACTAACAGATGAGGCTCAGTCAGTTACTGCTCAGGATGTTGCTAAGGTAGGGGAAAGCAGAAGACCTGGCCAGAGCTTTCTGAAGCCCATCTCTGCCCCTTTTGACACTGGAAACCAGTGAGAGACAGGGTGTTGGAATAGATCAGATTCAGCCTGGTGATTTCCTGTATTTCCTATAATAAACTAGTAGAGGAACAAAATTCTGTGACAAAATTTGCATTTGACCAAAGTCTTTGTAGTAATGCTACTTGTGTTACACCAATGGGTGGACTGAACTCTATTTTAACATTGTTTTAAAAGGGAAAACTATGTTTAGAAAAGATCTTTGTAAGTCGTGTTATAAAGAGGTTTGTGTATTATGAAGCACACATTCCTATGTGTGTATATATATGTGCAACAAAAGCACCTTTAAGAGTACTTTCCAAAAGTATTTCCCCTGATGTCTTTGATACTAATTTGAATTAGTATCTCTCTCAGAGAACTGAGTCTTAAAGCTGAAAATGAGTGCACACATACTTTGGTGTCTTATTCCAGTACTTGAGATTAAGGATGACTTTGCCTGATGTAGTATCATTAACTCATGGCTTGAAAATTATGTGTGTAACTTGTATTTTTACATATATTTTTACAGAGTGAATTAAAAGATTGGTCTAGTATTGGTTAGCTTGCTACTCTGTTAATGGTACTAGTGTTGGAATTATTTTTTTGTGTTTAATCTGCTTTACTCCTCTGTGACAGGCACAAGCTCAGCAGATAAGAATTATTTTCAGTTAGTTTGCCATAACTGGCAAAAGGAGCTGTCTCATCATAACGTCTAATTAACTTTGATTAAAAACACAATATAAAATAAAAGTTAATAGAAGTCTTTTAAAGGCGGGAGCATTAGCTGCTTTTGGAATTTATTCTTACTGATGAAGGCTATTTGTGTGTACTCTAAGGGTTTTATTTACTGGCCTTTCTGAACTGAGATCTTGACATAGAAACTTAAATGAAGAAACATCTCTTTCTTTCTTTATCATGAAAGTTCAAGTGGGATTGCCTAGACTGCCTGAGGAATTGCCTAACATAGTGTAAATGTATTTACACTGTAAACATATTGCTGTTTGAACATCTTTATTTCACTAAAAGGAATATTTGAAATGCCTTTGAGTGAGAAAATCGAAGTGAATGAAGCTGTAGTGACTGTAAAAATGTAATCTTTTTCTCAGTTCTTACAGTGCTTTTTCCCACCTTCTTACCCCAAATACCTGTGATTGATTTATCATAGCTAATGATAGATTTATTTCTCTTCTTATGTTGTTTTGTATGTAAAATTATATCAAGCATGGGTATTAAGGCTTCTTCCAGGAGTTTTGCCATACTGCTTTATGCTGTTGGGCTGGTTTTGTATTTGTGCCTAATTAGAAGTGACATGTTCCTTTTTTCTTTGAAAATTAATAACGTAAAATTGGGTGCAAACTCTGTCTCTGTGCCAGTTCCACAGTTTTGTGGGCATGGCTATTTATTTTCTGTTGCCATCTGTATGGAAATGGTAACAGCATAACAAAAGAGCTGCACGGCTCTCAAAACATACCCAGGAACTCTCTGCTAATCTTGCCATTCTTGTTTTAAGGTGTTACTTGTAACAATTCTCAGGTTAAAAGGTTAGAAAACGTAAACTGCTGTCTCTGAAACACTTGCACGTGTCTGTGAGCTGTGCTTTACTCCTTCGGTCTATGTGAAAGGCAACGGAAAATCTTGTGCTAGCACTACTACCAATTAAATATTAACGACATTCAAGAAAGAGATGAGAACTTTTACTAAATGCCGTAGAGATCCTTCTCTGTGAACTTCATCAGCTGAGCTCAAAGTTTATGAGGAAAATATGTCTTTTTTTAAGGACTAGAAAATCCTCCCTATCATGGCAACATACCTGAAGTGTTATTTAGTGTCAGTGTTTTCAGCTTACTACAGTGTGAACTTAGAATGATTCTTTTTTTGTGACAGTGAAAGGTTTAAACCCAGAATGCTAGTGATTAACTGAAGGAGTAAAATTTCCAAGCCGTGTGGGACCAGAAATGATGTTGAGGAAAATGCCTCGACTTCTTGTGCTCGCTGGCAGTTCCCTTTTACCTGCCTGATGTGGACCTCTGTCAGTAGAATTTAACTGCTACCCGTGGGTGTTGTCTTTCCAGCTTCTTAAATTGTCGATAAGTCTCTCTTCAGTGGAAATCGGGAAGGAGCAGACACCCCTTTTGGCTTTCATGTCTGTGAACATGGCATGCTTTTTATAAAACGTGTAAGTGATGTAATGCTGTAAGCTGAAATTCTTATTGCCTGGTATTTCAATGTCTTTAATGTTTCCTTGCATTCAGGAGACAAAAATGACATGAAGTGAAGGCATTGGGAAGTTTGAAACTAAGTGATGTGGGGTTTTGGTTGTTTGGTTTGGTTTGGGGTTTTTTTTTGGTTTGGGGTTTTTTTTTTGTTTTTTTTTTGTTTTTTTTTTGCTTTGGGGGATGTTATTTTAAGTCAATTGCCAAAGAGGGTTCTGGAGGGAAAAAAAATGGTTCGTGAATGACTATATCTGTCCTTCAAGTTAAGGCGTGCAAGTTGGCCCCAAAACTGCATAAATGATTTAAGAGCACTGCTTAATCCTCCTGTGGCTCCTAATTTGGATTAAGTTTCATGTTCCTAATACATTGAAAAGAAAAAAAAAAAATGAACAAAATTTTAGAAATCCACCACAAATGCCTTTCAGGCTATCCTGAAGCATGTGGATATGCTATTAAAAAAAATTAACAACCCATTTTTGGTTTTGTATCCTGTGAAAGATTTTTTTTTGTTTTTCAAGCCCTTACCCTCATGTCAGTTTCAGAATAATATTTACAGATGTATCTGCTGCAACAGATGCTGGTAAGTTGTTGTAACTGCCTCCTGTTTGCAACTATGACCAATGAGAACAACTTGCATGGTATATAAACAAGTTTTAGTGACCGTTAATGTAGTTCGCTGGCAGCTCTGCTGTATTAAAGTGCAGGTAATCTTGTTTTACATAGAAAATGGTAAACTGTCATCTTCGATAAAATTTCTAGTCTTTGCCTGTCATTTCCAAACTCAAAGTCAGTGTTTTCAAATTACTTTTGTGCTAGGCAGCTTTGATAGTTTAGAATTGTGAAAATCAGGAGAAATGCTCTGGGTAGTACAGCGTAATTGAGAAGGATTTGTTGTTGTTTTGAGAAGAGTAACCAAATTTTGTATTGCCGTTGGGTGATTTGTGTAATTTTCCTGTTATCACCTTGCAGTGAAATAGCTTGATCCAAAGAGAGTGATCTTGATTTATTTGGTGAATGGCAAGGAAAGGAAGTTAATGTAAGGAGTTTGATGTAGGTAAAGGAGAAAGGGATGACAACCAGATTGGATTTTTTTTTCTTTCTAGTTTCATGTATTGTTAAGATATGCCCTTCGAAACATAGTATATTTTTATTAGCAACATAATGTTATCGTATCAGCATTGGTATGCTGATGGAAAGCAATAAAACAATGTGAAGGCAAGACAGTGGGACGACAGGTTCTCTAGTGAAGTCATTTTGACTCTACCTATCCTTGATCTAATGGGAAAGAGACTGTTGATGTTGATTGGCTGATGAATTTATTTTAATCTGTAGAATGTTTTTAGGGCAAATTGTTTGGTAGTAGGTTATGGGACAGGCAGATGAGCTTTGGAGCATGTGGTACACAAGCAGGGGTTTTTTTTCTTAGATAATGTTGTCTTGAAAATTTAAAATTGCATATAAACTAGCAATCTTAAAATACTGCATCATCTCTTCTGAGTACAGACTTTAAACAGAATTCCTGTAGTTCAGTGCAAGAGAGATGGTAGTGTATCTCCAGTCTGGCAATGCATTCTCTGCCCTCTTTAAAATAGCCCTTTTCTTGCCCATGGAAGTAAGAAAGCTAGCTGGAGGAGACAGTTGGGTGAAGCCATAAGAGCCATGTCCTTACTAGTCCGAGGAAGTTTGAAATTCTTGTCCGCTTTCAATTTTCAGCGTAGCAGAGGCATCTTGTCAAGTGTTACACATCATCCTTAACCTTCTGGGGCCAGTTTTCCCAAGCTGATTTGTAGCTTGTGTGCCCTTTCAATCTAAGTTATTTAACATATGCATTTCTTGATTTACAACATCACTAGTTATAAAGCAATCAATAGGGCAAAATGATGATAAAGTCCAAGATAACCAGTCCACTATGTTATCTCAATACTGGATAGTTAGACTTACAAATTAGATGGAATTTTTTTTTTCCCCCTAAACAGGGCAAGAGACTTTTGAAGAGACAGAAGCCTGCAGATCATGTGGGTCCAAACTTAGCAGTTTTACAATTGATGTAATACAGAGTGCCTAAATATTTATGATGCACTGGGCTTTTTTTATTTGTTTATTGAGAGCACCTTTCATATTCCCACACTGATATGGACAGGACAGGACATGGGCATGAAGGACAGAAACAAATGTAGGTGCCAGCTTGATTCTGAAATGGCAGGTTAACTGTGGTGGATTTCTGTTTTCCGTAGTGGCTACAACCTGGTGTTTAGAGGAGAGCCCTCTAATCATTCGGTGTCCGCAGTTAGGGCTGCTTAGCCCACAGTTAGAGGGGGAGGGGGGCATTACTGAACTGCTTTCTTGTCAGAGGGGGTAGTTTCTTTTCCACATGTGAAGAACCTACTGTGTCCCCAATAAGTGCCAGCAGGAAGCAGAGGTTTTGTTTTCTTTTGAGGAGTACACCACATTTGAGACTGGTGACATAAGAACTTTCGTATGTATTAACAGTATAGATTCTCTTTTATTGTCTTTAAATACAAGGCTGATAATTTGATGCTAGACAACCACTTCAGGAGTATGTTTACTTTATGAAAATATTAAAATTACAGAAACAAATAGGTTTACTAGTTATATTTCTATAGTAACTTCCAAAAACCTGTTGGAATGTGAAGAGGGTCCAAGCAAATGGTGTTGTTGCAAAAATGGTGCATTCTTGAAACTGCCTAGTTTTGCTTTCCAATTGTAAATTACACATCTGTGCCATAAATACTAAATTTGGAAATGAGGTCTGATGATGTGAAGGAATTTCTGACCCCATGTTGGCAGCTAATAGTCCAGTTGACAAATGGCAGGAAGGAAACTGATGTAAAAATAACACAAGGTTAAGCTGGCAGAGCACAGTTTCTACCAACGCATCATTTTGCCATTTTAAATGAGTCGTTGCTAATTGTTAGGGAAGTCAGGTTCTCTTCTACTCTTTTCCAATTTGTTTTATTGTTTCTTGTGCAGGGTGTTATTTAACAGGAGATGCAAGGTCAAATGTAAGCCAGTACATTTTAATTTATTTACTTTTTGGTCACGGTGTCAAGCTGTAACTATGAGGAGAAAAAGAATGCAGATGTGTATACAATGAAAATAATTTCATTGCCTACATAGTTTGGCATTTTCTATATTACTGCATACTGTACATACTAAAGCCACAGACTTGCAGAAGCAGCCTGTCTGCAGTCGTGTTGGATAGTAAAACTGTTGCTACATGTGGTGGGACAAACTTCCAGTGCTTTGAAGTGGAGAAGGATAGGAAGAAGCCACTGCAAAGGGAAATGGAAGCCCTTGAGAGGTGAGCAGGCTGGATTTATTTTCAATTTTTGAACCAATGCTAAATAGATTCGCTTCTCCTGAACTTTTTTATGAGGACTTGTTCCTAAATTGAAGTGATTATTGTTAAACTAAATAGAGCTGCAGCACACTCCTGAGAGTATCGTGTCTCCTTCTGACCTCACTGTTAACTGAGATTTTATTTTAAATCTTTGAAGCCTGATTTAAAAATCAAACTCTGCAGTGAAATTGTTCAAGAGGTTTGGTCTTTTCACCGAGTAGTTTAGTAGTAACTTCACAGTAATATTTTGCAGAGACAGAAATATTTCAGGTGAAGGTCCTCAATTTGTGAGTTCTCCTGGGCATTTCTCTTCCTGTTGTAATTGCAAAGAGTGAGATCTTGGCAACGATAAGGCTTTTAGTTGTGTGATTTTATTGCCAAGTGGTTTTTATATAAACTGGAAAACCTAGTCTTTTTTTTTCCCACAAAGAAATCCCCCTGAAACAGTTTTCCTTGAAGTCTCATAAATCCCTGCATAACACCTTATCAGCTCCATTATCAGAGCTATTTAGTTATTTAGTTCCTTTTATAACCTTGTAAGAATGTAATTCGTTGCACCGTTTATCCTCCAGTTTAAGCTTTGTGCAATTTGTGTGCCATTTTTCAACCCTCCCCTCCCCAGTTTTACATTAGTCTGGTATTTAAGGGAAAAGCTTTCCCAGATGCTAAAACAGAAATTTTGTGCATGCTCGTTTCTGTTGGAAATGTGGTGGGATTTGTAAGGTACTTACCCTTGTGCAATAATATTGTGACTGCCATTTTAACTTTAAGGCAGAAAGTACAGTACCTTCAATGAGTTACAAGAAAAAAATAATATTTACTGCTTTGTAGTTGAAAACCATGCCCCTGGACGTGCATTAGAAGGAGAATTAAGTTGTGTTTTCACAATTTTATAGTTTGGATTGCTGTAGCATATGATGTTCATCTTTGCTCACTTACCTCTCCTTTCCCTCCTTTGCTCCCTTCTTATGTTTTAATTTAAGCCAGCTGCAACTTTTTCTCTTGCTGTCTTTTTCCTGTGTCTTCCATTGAGCTTGTAGGCATTTCACTTATGGTCAATCCGTCATTCTTAGCTAATGTTAACACAGAGGAGCAATAATATAATGTAATATAATGTGTGTAATGACACAGGACAAAAAATATCACTCCGATTCATGTAGTAACGTTGTAATTCAGTGCATTACCTTTAACTTTCCGCAGTTGTCTAGGAGGTGGTTTGTTCTGTTGTGATTTTTTTTTTTCTTCCCCGTTCTTTTCCGGTCATTTCTGTTCTTTGGCTAAAAATTGGAGGCAAAAAAATTATATCCCACTTTCAGACCACTTGGCTGAAAACTGGCAATTAAATGGATGGCCCAAGGTATCATTTTAACTACTCCTGTCTTGTCCGGTTTAATTTCTTCCTAATAACTGTGTAATCTTTTACTGCTTATTTTATAATTGAAAAACCTGTGTAAGTTGGGTACATGAGTCCTTGGATTGCATTGTAGCATGCTTAGCATATAGGGGTCCTGTCTGTGAATGGAGTGTCTCGGCGCTGTATTAATAGTTCATTTTCGTAGCTAAAGCATGTGCAGAATGTGACAATTTATTTCTAAAATTAGAGCTATGCATTAATATGAAGTTTTTGAAGTGACATCGTGGCCAAAGGATTAGTTGCTTTTTTAAATTTGGTTGGTTGGTTTTAACTCTGTTCTTTGACGTTCCCATTTCCTACACAGCTTGCTTAAAGATCTGGAGAGCAAAATTTCTTTGAGTGAGGGAATTTTTAAGTGTGTTTTTTTTTCAATGGCTGAGCTAGGCGAACTGTTCTGCTTCTTTGTAGTCCCTGCACCTGCCTCCCCCGGTGATGTAGGACTTCTGAGGTCCTTTAGCAATCTCTGTGCCAGATTCAGCCTAACAGCATAGGTGAGCAAGCCCAGCATGGATCCACTTGGTGGACCACCAGAAAAGAAAGCATATTTACCCTGAGGTCAGGAATGGGATGGATTAGGAGGGAAAATCAAGGTGCACCAGACCTTCCTATGAGAATAATATGCTGCCTCCCTGCCAGTCAAAATTTCTAATGCAATTTAGGCTTGCATCTTTAAAAAGAAAAGAAAAAAGGAAAGAAGAAAAAAAGGAAGATGGGGAAGAAATGAAAAAAAAGAGACATTGTAACAGTCAGCTAAATCTATCCCAAAGCTGCTTAGGTGGTGTAAGGTGGTGTGTATGAGACTGAGATGCAATTCCACCTTCAGTCATTCACTGTTTCTTACTACACAATAAAACAAACAAGCGAAAGAATTGATGTTGCTATCAGTTTGTACTGCACAGCTTTACATTGGAGATCACTAGATTCTCTGCCACGTTGGAATTCCCAGGCAACATTAGTATGTTGTTTGCTTTCTGATTTGAGCTACATCCCTTGGAAAAGGTCACGTCTGCAATGTTTTTGGAAGCATATTTATTTTTCACAAGTGTGCAACTTTAAGTAGCTTAGCTGCTTGCATCACACTCTTCCTGTCCAGGGCAAAATAGCCTCAAAATTAGAATCTAAGTATATGGAGTAGATGGAGTATGAGTTTGTGGTTTTCTTACTTGTGGTTTTAACGGAAACATATCGTAGTTTTTCATTAGCTGTTATTTACTTCAACATACCATGAAACTGCCCTTTTCACCACCCTGGCAGATAGCAACCTCTGGCATTTTTAAACAACTCTGCTAAATTATTTAGCTTTTAAAGGGAATATATGCCTCTTTGGTATAGCAAGGTATTAATCTAGTGTCTTTAGTGTCAACTAATTTTTGATTCGTTTATCACTACTATGACCTGCTATTGCGTGCTTTCCGTATCTCAAAGAAGAGGAACTGAAGGATTCACCGGGCTGTATTTTCACTAGAGGAAAATCTTGTGTTATCATTTAGTCATCTCCTAGAAAGGACCGGGTAGTTTCCAAATGAACTAGCAAGTTGACATAAATGGCGGGCTCTTTCTGAGTCATTCTGCTGGAAAGTACCAGCAGTGTGTTCCCAGGGATTTTCGTACATTAGTTATATGTGCTGAACACCGAAAACTCCTGCCTTCCCTCTGTGGCATGGGCATGATTTCCCCAGGGATGCCTGGGCAAAGGAGGAAACTGAATTTGTGCACCAAAAATATCAGTGTTGTCATGTAATGTACGCCTGAGGTGGAGAATGTATCTGGCTGGCTTAGCACAAAAAAGTCACAGGTTGGCTGTTCTTGCAGACTGTCTGTCATTGCAGCCTTTTAATACATAAAAAAGGATATGTGTGTGTGTGTTCTTGTCCCTGAACACCTAATCTCTGAGACAGTCCTCTGTTTACAATTGCTCAGCACTGGAAAGCATCTAAGCATGCAGCTGATTTACCTAGGCATCATTTTGCTCCCCAGCCTCTGCTATGGGCATTTCTAATTTACCTCTTTGGTTTTTAAGATGAGAAGGAACATGGTACCAGCCAGTAAAGAGAGGGAGAGCAAGAAAAATTTTTTCCAAAGCCATGCAAAGCTGGCTGGAACTTGGCCCTGGCAGGACTTCGAGCTGGGTTTCACCTGTGCCAAGATTTTCTCTCTGCCTTGCATTTACCAGGAGGATTCAGACCTCTGCTTCTAGACTTGGAAGGTTAGATAGTCCTTGAAGAAAAACTGCCTTGGCACTGGACAGTTTCCTGAAGGCATTACTGTCATAACATCTGTCCAGAGGAAAAGCCAGCAGCAATTTGGAAACAATCAGAGACAGTTGTTACAGTGGGTGCAGAGCATCTTCATTCAGCACATCACTGTTTTTCCACGGAAGAGCAATCCTTGCACTGCTGTGTAATATGTGCTGTCTGATATAATAATGATCGGTTGGTGGTTTTTTCAGTTTTCTTGGATGTCATCTTTTGCTCGGCATTACCCCTCTTTGTCTCATTTGTTTCTTTGGAAGTGAAGAGGCTGTGGGCTATTGAGTTCACTACAGAAAGCTGGCGCACTTACACTCTTGTCTTGCAGTGGAAACAATTTCTATTTAATTGGTTAAAATTTTCTTCCCAGTGGTCATGTTAGGCAGCTTCAAAATGTTGCATCAGTGGATCTAGACACTTAATTTGAGCAGTGGTGACACACATCAGGCAAGGTGGCAGCTGTGCCTGTGAGCCCTGTATCTATGCATCAGTGAATTTGTTCTTGAAGCAGATAATTGCGAGGATTTTAAACAAAGAATGTAATCTTTAACCTTTGACAGTTTTTATATCTCCACCAAAAGTTATTGCTGCTGCACTTGTGCTGTGGTCCAGTATCGTTACTCCCCTATTAAGCACTAGGTCTTCTTGAGCTGCTTGATATTATTACCTAATCCTAATTTAAATCAGAGCAATCATGCACTCTGATGCTGACTTGCATCTTCCTGTTTCAGTCCTTCCTTTATAAGAAATCAATGTTAACATGTAAAAATTGGACATCTACAGCTATTTCACTCTGTTAATTAAATTACGAAAAGCTTAGAAGTTGAGCTTAGGACATCACTGCTAAAGCCTACTGGCATTTTACAAAGACACTGCACTCTATCTACTACTACAGAGGTCTTCTAGCAGTGTATAACCTGTGTGCAGGGATAGCTCTAATTGGAAACCTCATAGAATACAAGAGATTTCTAAGACTATTACAAATAATAATATATTCTTTTTTAAGTCTGTGGGATTCTTTTATTGACAGTCCTTTGGGTTGAAGGTGGAAATGAAATGCAAAATGTTGAAATATTTCTCATTGGTTCTGAAGGCTGTATTCAGTGATCACATGTCACATCTCCTGAGTGCTGAAGTGCTCCCAGTTGGCAGTTCTCATGATATAAATTCCATCAGTAAATTGGTGCTAACAAAGCTCAAGTACCTGTTCTGTTCAGTAGCTCCATCTTTAGGGGAGGAAGGGGAGAATGATCGCCGATGCAACTTGCAGTAATGACAGTGTGTCAGTAGATTGCTAATATGTACATGAAGAGGTGATTCCTTGGAGTGGTGGCTAAGGGTCCCCCAGAGAGTCCTTTTCAGTAAGTATGCACAGTGAAGCTGGTGTCTTTCAAGAGGTGGAGCTGCCTGTCGGAATACAGCACTCTTCCAGTCTAATGCACAAGCAGTAGCTGGAGAGTACTGACTGCCCAAATATATAGACCTGTGTAGGACAGGGACAAGTCATTAAGTTGGAGCGGGATCCCGGGTGTGTTCAGGATAGAATGGCTTTTACTTTAATTTAGTACCGATCTTGAGCTGCACGGGGTTTTGTGTTCTGAGGAGAGAAATCTTTCCCTGGTGGCTGGTGCCTCTCTTTGTAGAGAACCTGTCTCCCTTTATAGCCTTCCTACATGCTTTCCTTCCCCTGGAAGCATGCTTTCAGTCATAGCTTTGCTGTTGTTAAGTATTTAGCACTAACGTTTTGTGAACTTTATAATCTGAGAATAAAATTTCAGGTTTGATAACAGAATTAATTTCCTTTCTCTCCCCTGATTCCCCTGCTCTCAAGAACGTTCACCAGTACTGCAAAGAACAGGGGGAAAAAGCACATCTCTGATCCCTGCTGTTACACTGAGAATTTATGTTTTTGTAGTTGTATTTCTATTTGTAACACTGTTACTAACACCTAGTCATTATTTTGGTTCCCTTCATATTAGTCAAATGCATATTGTTATGTATATATTGAATTTATTGCATGGCTTTCTCTCTCAAGTAGTACTGCTCCATGATTGTTATAATACGAAAAGAGCCTTTTTTTTTAATCGTCCTTCTGTCATATGTTAGCCTTGTTAAAAGAATGGGGAAAGAGCAGCAAGACCAGTTTTCATTGTGTTAGGGATGTTAAAATCAGGCCCCTTACAGAACAAGGGGAGAAGAGATTTCTGAAGTCATAGCACATCCATCGTGGAAAAAGCTGTGTCAGAACCTCACTTTATGCAAAGAGAGTTTTCAGCTCTGGCATCTTACAGATAAAATACTACCATGGCAGCACAGAGAAAGGGGTAGCAATAGAGTCCTAACGCATTAATGGCCTTATGGTTGAGTTCTACCTGGAAATACTCGGTGACATATGACACACTTCAAAATCCAAGTGTCTGAGGATCACAGTGAAACTAATTTTTGACAATTGGATATTGGCATTCTGCACCACCTTTAGTTTGTACTGCTCTTGGTGAGCTGCTGGCAGGTTAGGGAGAATCTAGAGTTAGACAAAGCTGGTTTGAGAAAGCACTATTTTAATTTGACACAGTGATTTTAATTCTTACAAAAGCAGTTCCATAATACAAACAATATTGATAGGATGAGTTCATGTAGCCTTGTTTTAGAAATCAGTGTAGGAAAATTGTGGAAGTGTAGAAAATTCTTACATTCGAGAGTATAATCATGTATTTGGCTTCTTCCAATTATATGATGAGTTTTGGTTTAGCAATAATAGAGCAATATACATTCATTTTAAAGAACACACAAGATTAATGAAAGCAACATAGGTCTTTAATTTACTTAGTATGGTCTTTGATGTGGTAAAGTTTTACTAAGGCTGAATTAGAAGAGCCATTTCTGAAATACAGTAGGAAATTGTTCTATGAAACTTAACTTTTCTGTTGTGTTGAGATTGCGTAGCATGTTTAGGAGTAGTTCTGGGCAATGCTGTTCTTCTAAATGTCAGGAGAGAGAAGCCAAAAACCATACTCCCACCTCTAGTTTCTCAGCTTTGCTAAGCAGTCTGGAACGCTGTAACTCCAGGTAAGATCTCTTGAGATTTTAGGAGCATGCAATCAACTTTTAATCCCTGTCTTTACTTCAGGTGGTGTATGAAGTTTAACACTGAAAATTTTCTTCCATATCATACTTGAAGAATGTAAGAGGTCATATATATATTTGAACTGTGGTAATATTCCTAAACCATTTGGTTTTTTTACCTCTTAGCGCTGGCCCCAAAGGTGATAACATCTACGAATGGAGATCAACCATTCTAGGACCTCCAGGTTCAGTCTATGAGGGAGGCGTTTTCTTCCTTGACATCACATTTACACCAGAATATCCTTTCAAGCCTCCAAAGGTAAGAGATCTCTAGCCGATGTTGTAAATCATGAGCACTCAACAGACCTTAAGAGTAGCAAGCAGTGCAAATGGAATGTAGCCCATCTGAAAGCCACTCTCTTTAAGAACAAGCTTAAGCTCATTTCAGACGTTACATTGGTTTCCAGTAGCTAATGTTAACATAACAGCTGCTTTAGTCCTCTTGATCGCTATTTTAGAGCTTTTTTTCTTTTTTCCTGCTTCTGTTTGTAAAAGGTCCTAAGCTGTGAGGGCAAGCATCAGGATGGGGTGGAGAAACTGAAAAGTAAATAAACCTGGGGAGAAGGGAAGGGGTACAAATACTTTTTCTCAAACCACTCAGTCACCACAAGCATAACAGTTACATGTGTTTTGGCTGCTAGAGTAGCATCTAATTTTTCAGTTTTGTTGGGTACTTGTGTTGTTCACCTGCTTTTACAGTAACAAACTTCTGTAGGTGAGTTATGTTTGTGAGGCTCTTATGTTCCAGTGCTACAAGGCAAATACCAGTGCAAGTGAATGTTGTCTCGTGGTTCACATATTTGGCCAGAGGAAGAGTGTTGGGTTACAAGAAGACTTGGTTGTATACGCACCTCATGTTTGCCTTGTATCTGAAAGCAAATACGTGCATGTTCGAGTAGAAAGTTGCATTGATGTGCTTAACACCATCTTCAGACTTTGCTAGTCTGCAGTAGAAAGGACTTGCCATAATTCAGGCCATCAGTCCATCTCAGCAGAGACAATGCTAATTCATCACAGCAGGCAAATTAATACAAGCTTCCCAAATTAAGGAGATGGTTTAACTGTCCTTGCTAGCGTAACTTCAGGGTTTCTGGTAGTATCTACAGGACCCTAAGTTCTACCCCTAAGCTAGGGCTCCTGTTCACAAGCAGCATGGTCTACATTAGGACATCTCCATGATTTCCTGCCGATGCCTGTCTGTCCCTCCTCCGAGGTTTTCTGGCAGCACAGATGGTTCTCTTGTGTTTTGTGTTAGAATTTAATTCAGTTAATATTTTTATTCATATAATTCAGTTTTTCATTATTTTGATTTAATTAGTTTGCATTGGATAATTTATTGGATAAATTATTCCAGCTGACTAATGCAATATTTTATGTCATGACCCCAGTAAGCATTTAAAGAGGGAGCTTTTACTTTCCCATGTGTGCTTTGCTACATCCGTGCTTTCCATGCTGCAGGTCAGAAGCATTTATCCACCCCCAGCTTATGCAGCCCGATGCCTTACAAGACTGTATCATAACCTGAGACTTGTGGTGTTGAGACACAGCAGTATTGAGGGATGTGCCAGGTACCCTGATGCAGAACCAAAGATACTGTTTTGTACCTCCAGCTCAGCCCAGCTTTCTGCTCTGCGCTTCTGACAGGGGTCTTTTTGCCTTTATCTTTGGATCTAAAGCCTCACCCTGATGAAAGTAAGGGCTGGATTAAAGAAAACAGGCACCACTTAGCGAGGCCTTTAAAGACCAGTTTAGTGGAGTTTCACTGTATTGTAGCAGAGTTGCATTTAAATGGAGTCTTTCATCTAGCAGAACCCAGGCTGGTTTACAAACCACATATATGTATGGAAATAAACTATATAGAGCTTCAGTCACAGTGAGATGGGATGTAGGAGAAAGCATAGCAGTGCTCTGACAGAACATACTTGTGCTGCTTGGGTACTTCAGGTTAAAATGAAGAGCCTTTCTTTTGCTGAGAAACAAAGACTCTTACAGCAGCTCCTGTGTTAACACCTACACTAGTGTTAATCAAGGATAATGTGGAAAATATAATTATGATATTGCTCCTGCTTTATTCCCACTAATTTCTTGATTTCAGATTGCCCAACTGCTTGCAGTGACTGGTGTTAATCAAGGATAATGTGGTGCTCTGACAGAACATACTTGTGCTGCTTGGGTACTTCAGGTTAAAATGAAGAGCCTTTCTTTTGCTGAGAAACAAAGACTCTTACAGCAGCTCCTGTGTTAACACCTACACTAGTGTTAATCAAGGATAATGTGGAAAATATAATTATGATATTGCTCCTGCTTTATTCCCACTAATTTCTTGATTTCAGATTGCCCAACTGCTTGCAGTGACTGATAAATATTGTTTGTGGATCATCTGGAAGTGGTAGGACTAATGTAATTACCATAGCCCTCCTAATTTTTTCTTTTAGGTCAAGAAATGAAGAAACAGCTAGTGGAAACAAAACCCAGTGTATCGTTTTGATGATAAGCACTAGTAGAGCAGTAGAGTGGTTGAAGGTCATTTCAAAAGCCTTGATCTCTGAAAAGATTAAGCTGTTCTAGAGTTAAAGGGCTAGCTTCACTTGAACCTGCCTTGGTAAGCTGTGCAAGCCAGTGGAAGAAAGCCTTTACTGCCTCTTTGAGTCCTTGGTAATTCTTACGAGGGCAGCCCCTGCTTGTGGGCTGCCCCGTGGTGAAGTGCCTATAGTAGGATGTATTTCATAACTTGAAAATGAAATGTCATTAAAGGATTTACCTTCTTAAATAAAGTGAGGTGAAACCGGGCATCCTGGCAGGCTTCCAAGCCCTCAGGAATATGCGTAAAAGAAGGTGTTGAGGTACAGCCACTACTGACAAACGCTGTGTGGTTGACAAGTGTGCTAGAGATGTGTGATGGAGGATCTACAGGTGCAGCCTTTGAAGATTGGGTCTAGCTCCAGTCAAAGGTCTGGAGCAAACTTTTGGGGGAGATTGTTGCTATAGGAGAGCCAGAGGACTGTGCTGGAAGTGATATTCACGGATCCCTGGAAGGAGATAAAGAGGGACTGCACTACTGTGCTTGAGGCTGGAGAAACTAAAGGTCCTAAAATTTGACTTGGAAATGCACTGCGCAGTACAAGGAATTTAAGTGGGAGAAATCTGATACAGGGACAGATACTCTCTCTCCTGTCCTAAATATGTATGATGGAGTTCTTTTGCGTTTATTGAGCATTCCAAACAACGCTTTGAAGACGTTAGCATCAATCTGCTTTTACGTTTTCTCACTTTGTGTGGTATTCTGGTTTTGCCTTTGTTTCAGATAGCAATTAAGTCAGGCAGGTGCTGGGTGGGCCTAGGTTCAGGAGAACCCCGTAAACAAGTATAATTAGAATTTAAGAGTTCAGTACTCTTCAAGGTGATTGCTGTACTCTTTGGTACTATTACAATGGGCGTTTTCCCAAGGGTTACATTATAGTTGGGTTAGATTTCATTTTTTGAGGTGAAAACAGTGTCACGTGTTGACCCGGTGTGTGCTTTGATCATTTGTATTAACCTCTAACCGCTTCCTTCCCCCACATCTGTTCTGCTGCTTGTGTAAATTAACCTCTGCTATCACATCAGGGTAAGGTTGAGATTAGCGTCTTTTATGTCTTCTCAGAAGCTGTGCTTAACTCTGTGTAGTTACAGCATTAATGTAATCTCAGGTGAGACATTTCTGAAGGGTTGCTCAGTTATACTGTATTTTTCTGCTATTCCACATGCTGTTCTCTTGACCCTGAATACATTGTACTACCTTCTAAGTAACTCAGTTTCTCCTGGGTTTGGTCCGAGTCTGCTAGGTTCACATGATTTTGTTTTTCCTCCTTAAGGTGTAATGAGCATTTATTTTAAATTATTTTGGGTTTTTTAAGAGGGCATCTAGTTCCTCCCTCTCTCCCATCTTCATCTGGGTTCCCTGCACAGCTGGCTTTTGTACCATCAGCAAACATTGTCAATGGCAAACAGCTGGACTACATGTGTCTAAAACCATTCCAGTTCTGACTTGCTGTTTAAATGAAAACGAATGGAGGTTTTTGCCAATGCTTTGGTTAGGTAGAGCTCCTCTAACTGCAGAAAACTGCTTTTGGTGCCATGTATATACACCCTAGGGATTACATCTTAAGGTGCCTTAAGGAACAAGGCTGTTCTGAAAATACATGGGAGTCTTCTTTCTTTCTCGTTCCTCTCCTTCATGACTAATAACAAAACATCTTATTCTTAAAGCAAACAGGATTCATGCTTTGTTATCAGTTATTAGTCAGCCGGACTGGGAGACTGCCTACAGGGTATTTAGCTTTTGTGCTCAGAATCAGCATGAACAACTTTCTGTCTTTACAAATTAGAACTCTTGACCTCCTTGTTAATTTGGTCGTTATTGTATCATCTTGGAAATACTCCACACTTCCCCTTCTGGAAGTGTTTAATCTGTTAGAATTATTACCTCACCTACACTGAGAAGCTTTCTTGGAAGGAGACCAAAGCTGCAGGTCAAATAGAGAAATACTGAGCAAGCAGTGAGGCTGGGCTGAGAGCTGCTGAGGAACCCGAGGCAGTGCCATTGCCAGCAACTGCCACAGCCACAGACTCCAGTTTTGCTCTAAACAGTACGGGCTGGGCAGGCTCCACGGAGTCAGACCTGCCCTCTGCTCGGGCTGATGTGCGTGGACTGCAGCCTGACTGCAGGGAGTCATTGCTGCTTTTCCTCTGAGGATTAGATGACCTGGGAAACAAAGGTCATTTTGGTTTCCTACCTGCTATACTTCTTAGGTTCCCTATGTAGAACGCAGCAGGAGTTCTTGGTTTTGGAGCTGCAGCTTGTTGCAGAAGGGGTGGGAATAGGACACATCTCTGCTCTTGCAGACATTTTGCTATTCCCACCCATAATGTGCAAAAGTGTAGGGATTTGGGGGTTGGTTTGTTTCCTTCCTGTCTAAAATCCAAGCAGCTTACAAGGAAAAAAGCAGAATGTCTCCCGAAGTGTGCAGTGTGGGTGTCTACTGTGTGCCGAGTAACTGCTTTCTGTGAGTCCAAAAATAGCCGTGTGCTCTGTGCATCAGGAGCGTTCTTGGGAATGGATGCAGTGCACGGAGACAGACCAGGCACTGACGGGGGTCACCCCAACCCATGCCTGCTCCCCTCTTCCTTTGAGAGGAAGGGTCACAGGGAAAATTTTTGCATCAGAAAGAGTAGAAAATATGAGGGCTAGCTGGCAAGTTCTCTGTGTGGGCTGGTCTCATCTTAAGAAAAAGCCCTAGTGTGTTCTTGTCATACCGCACGCTTCCCAAGAGTGTTTTGCAAATACCCCCATGACCTATAAACAAAGAAATTTGAGGGTGTGGATAGCTGACAAATTTTGAGGGTTTAGGGCATGAACCCACCAGCCTTTATTCATGCACATAATCCTAATCCATGCAAGCTCAACCAAATTCATTGCTGTTCATCCATTGAGTCAGAGCAAGGCCTTTCTGCAGGTCACATTGTATTCTCCTGAAAACAGCTTGTGGTGCTTTTGTTTCCCTTCTGGGTAATTTCAGTGGCAAGCTGCCTGGCTCATTGACACCTCCCAAATTTGTAAATAATAAAACCTGACCCGCTCCCCTGAATGCGGAGCTCTTGGATGTGCTGGGAGCCATGATTCCATGTGCCCTGGCCTATCTGCGGGATTCTACAAGCCCTTGGGAGCCCAGTGGGAGAAAAATGCTGGTATTAAAGCCCCAGGCACCTTTGCTGCTGTGAGCAAAAAGACAAAAGCTAATAAAAGTTGCTTTAAAAAAAATGAAAAAGTAAACCTGCCCAGCCTGAGTCTTCCAGTGGCGATAAGCACCCAAGGTTGGGAGGGTGGCCCTTGTTTTGCAGGGGGTTGGTGGCTGCGGTGTCAGTCTCGGGGCTGCACTGAGGCCGCAGTGATTCGCCCCAGAGCTCTGCTGCATCACCCACGGTCCACGTCTTGGTTCCCTTTCCTTTGGACAGGAAACCTGTGCCATGTTTAACACTGCTCCGGTGCACTCGGCGGGGCTAGACGTGGTCCAGCCAGCCCACGTGCTCGTCAGACTTTCATCTATTTTTTTATTTTAAATCAGGCTCGCTCTGATTTGCCTCCGGCATCAAAAACGTCCTCGGCCGTATCCTTCGTTTTGCCCTGGAGCTACCGCTGGGAAAGGCCTTTTTGGTGCACGGCGGCTGCGGCCGGCTGAGGAGGGGGTGTCGGGGAACCGCTGGGGAGCCGGGCCGGTCCCTGCCCGCCGGAGAGCGGGG
>NW_010387897.1:70406-76793 GCF_000710305.1 Buceros rhinoceros silvestris | reverse complement strand
ATAAGTATATATATATGTACAAATATAATCCACCTATTTTATATAACAGGCTTTATAGAAATTCTAAACAGGTCTAAAGAAACAATTAGGGAAAGCATGGTTCAAAACTGCCTAAAATGTTGAACAAAAGAGTCAAGTATCATGTTTACCTCTTCATTAATATAAAATACTGAGGAAATTATTGAATAATGTTAGCCAGTCAGGCTGCAGATGTAAATAATACCTCCTGATTCATCGATACTGCTGAAAATACCAGTCATCGCTGAAGAACGCAACCAGTAAACATATGCACATTTTCTTCCCGACTAGTTTTAAGTGATGAGCAATGGTTTTATCCTTGCCCCTCCTGCCAAAGCACTAATTCCATTTCTCAGTTTTAAAGAGCACTCCTACACAAAAAAAACATAGCTAAAGGAAGAGACTGTGGTATCTTCTGATGAAAATATTCAACACCCAGTTCTCCAGTGTTTTGCATAGATGGCTCTACATGTGTGGAGTAGAGTCTGGAGAATTAGTACAGGATGTGGGCCTGAGATCGTGTGAAACATATATGGATGAACACTCAGATTCTCTCTTGTAGGAGCAGAGGTGAGTACTTGGAGAAAGACCAGAAAAGGGTAGGGAGCAGGTTAATTTATACAAGCTGTAGCCAGCATGTGCTAGATTAAGGCAGCCAGAGATGCAAGGAGGCCAAAATATATTACTTATGCACCTTTTCCATGGTCACAGCCTCTGTCTAGGGTGTAAAGAAGGACGTTAAAGCAGCTCTCTGGTGGTTCCGCACCTGCTGGGAATTTGTCTGTACAGGTGGAATCCCAGATGTCTTGTTAAGGCAGCTTTTAATTTGCTTCATGGTTTTGGGAGAGGCTCAGAACCTGTGCTTTTGACCTTCGGCTTTAAGAAACATAAAATTTATTATCCCTCAGCTGGGGTTTGGCCAATGTTTTTCTTCTGGATTAATAATTTTTAGTATTCACCTCCTAAAGCAAACGTTTTACTCCTTTGAGCAAGGCAAATAAATATGTTCACCACAAAAATCTCCATGTGACCCTTCTCTTCGTGTAGCAGAAGAACTGCAGCTTTAATGTGAGCTCATAAAATATTTCATTTATTATTTATATAATTATTTGCAGAGCGCTGTTACCATGGCAACTTTTACACAGTGAGATAAATCCTTACATAGACAGTAGTCGTGACTGTAAACACTATCACATGCAGTTAAGTCTGCACGGACATTTCAGGGTTTGCCAAGTTTTTCTAAAGTAGTTATTGACAGTAAAATAACTTCCTTCTGCTAAAATAGAGAAAAAAACCTGGTTTTAGCCCAATTCCCTTAAGAAACAAGGCTTACACAATAGTTTTCTCCATCCATCTGTCTTCTGATCCCCTCCTAATATCTTTCAAATCTGCTGGCATATTTTCAATTACCTTTCACTAAGACATCTCAAAGATAGTTAAATCTGACACACTTCATGGAAAACTGTTGTATAAAGGAGCAAGAATCCTAAAATAATGTGTCTCAGAGGTAGATGTTCCGCCATTTCAGCTTTGAAATGGTCAAAGCTTCCTTTGTTCCTGTTGGTCAGACAGCATCCAACTGATTGCAACACGTCGTTTCTTTTATAGCTTGAGGGGAAACAAGGCAGAAAAGGTAGAGCTGTGGGAGGGTGGAGGGATGAGGTTGAGTAGGATAGGGTTAGAGGTCATCTAGGCAAACTGGACGCCCATGAATCCATGGGCACTGATGGGATGCAACCATGAGTGCTGAGGGAGCTGGCAGATGTCATTGCTAGGTCACTCCCCATCATCTTTGAAAGGTCATGGAGAACAGGAGAGGTACCTGAAGACTGGAAGAAATCACTTCAATCTTCAAAAAAGGGCAAGAAAGAGGACCCAGGAAACTCAGAACAGGCCAGTCAGCCTCACTTCTATCCCTGGTAAGGTGATGGAATAGCTCATTCTGGATGTTATCTCTAAGCATGTGGAGTAAAAGAGGAGTATCAGGGGTAATCAACATGGATTCACCAAGGGGAAATCATTCTTGACCAACTCATAGCCATAGCCTTCTACGATGACGTGACTGGCTGGGTAGATGAGGGGAGAATGGTGGATGTGGTCACCCTCAACTTCAGCAAGGCTTTTGACACTGTCTCCCACAATACCCTCATAAGGAAGCTTAGGAAGTGTGGGTTAGATGAGCGGAAAGTGAGGTGAATTGAGAACTGGCTGAACAGCAGAGCTCAGAGTGCTGTGATCTGTGGTGCAGAGTCTAGTTGGAGGTCTGTAGCTAGTGGTGTTTCCCAGGGATCAGTACTGGGTCCAGTCTTGTTCAGCGTATTCATTAATGACCTGAAAGAAGGGGTAGAGGTTTGCTGATGATACAAAACTGGGAGGAGTGGCTGAACACACCAGAAAGCTGTGCTGCCCTTCAGTGGGCCCTGGACAGGCTGGAGAATTGAGCAGACAGGAACTTAATGAAGTTCTGCAAGGGCAAGCGTAGGGTCCTGCACCTGGGTAGGAATAACCCAGTTGGGAATAACCCAATGCACCAGTACAGGTTGGGGACTGACCTGCTGGAAAGCAGCTCTGCGGAGAAGTGCTGGTAGATAACAAGTTAATCATGAGCCAGCAATGTACCCTTTTGGTCAAGAAGGCCAAAGGTATCACGGAATGCATTAAGAAGAGCATGGCCAGCAGGTTGAGGGAAGTTATCCTCCCTTTCTAGTCTGTCCTACGGAGGCCACATCTGGAGTATTGTGTCCAGTTCTGGGCTCTCCAGTTCAAGAGAGACAGGGAACTACCAGAGACGGTTCAGTGGAGGTTTACAAAGATGATTAGGGGACTGGAGCATCTCACTTATGAGGAAAAACTGAGACACCTGGGTCTGTTTAGCCTGGGGAAGAGAAGACTCCGAGGAGATCTTACCAGTGCTTATAAATATCTAAAGGTCAGGTGTCAAGAGGATGGGGCCAGACTCTTTTCAGAGACAGGACAGGGGGAAACAGGCACACACTGGAACACAGGAAGTTCCATCTGATCATGAGGAAAAACTTCTTTACTTTTAGGGTGACAGAGCACTGGAACAGGCTGCCCAGAGAGGTTGTGGAATCTCCTCTGGAGATACTCAAAACTCTTTGGATGCGACCTTGTGCAACCTTCTCTAGGTGAACTTGCTTTAGTGGGGTTGTTGGATTAGATGATCTCCAGAGGTCTCTTCCAAATCCAACCTCCCACGGGACACAGTTCTTCATGACTTTCTCTGGCATGGGTTGTTTCAATGGGCTGCAGTTCTTCAAGAACTTCTCCAGCATGGGTCCTTTTCCACAGGGTGCAGTCCTACTCCAGTGTGACTTGCCCACAGACCACATGTCCTGCCAGAAAACCTTCTGCATGAACCCTCTCCATGGGCCACAGCTCCTACCAGGAGCTAGCTCCAACATGGGCTCTCCACAGTCTGCAGCCTCCTTCAAGGCATCTCTGCCTGCTCAAGTGTGGGGCCCTTCATAGCTCCAGTGTGCATATCTGCTCCAACGTGGTCCTCTATAGGCTGCAGGCAGTCAACATGCTTCACCATGGTCTACTCCAAAGGCTGCAGAGGAATCTTTGCTCCGGCACCTGGAGCATCTCCTCCCCCACCTCACTCACTGTCTTTGGTGTTTGCAGAGTTGTTTCTGTCATGCATTCTCACTCCTCTCCACAGCTGCAGTTGCTGTTGCCCACTTTTTTCTCCTCCTTCTTAAATACGTTGTCACAGAGGTGCTACCACTGTTGCTGAAGGGCTCAACCTTATCCAGTGGTGTGTCCATCTCAGAGCCAGCTTGTATTGCCTTTATTGGACATATGGGAAGCTTTTAGCAGCTTCTTACAGAAACCACCACTGTAGCCCCCCTGCTACTAAAACCTTGCCACACAAACCCAATACAGTAAATAACTGTAGAACAATGTTTTTCTTTTTGGACAGAAGATTTCATATGGTGGCTTTTTTAATTAGCTAAGAAAGAAGAAGTCACTCTTTTTACCCTGAATCTAAACACAACTATTAGTTCATATTGCTTATGAGGAGATTACAAAGAGATAAAGTATTAATAAAAGTCATGAAGCATTTTGAAGTATTTCTCAGAAGCTTTGCTACAGATTGTATGTGAAATGCTTTGTGCTGTCAGGAGGTGTGGTAAAAGTCAGGCCTTAGCTTAGTGACTGAATTCAGTGATTTTTTTTTTCTGAGCGTGTGGATTATAGCAAGATGGGTAAAAGACACACAGAGAAATAAGGCTGAAATTACACATCAGCTGATGATGAAGGGCAGGGGGTTTTTTTTTGCACCTTAACGTTCCTGTCCACTCCTTAAATTCTGCGTTAAAGCACCTCACATTCATGCTTTATCACTCTTTCTCCTCTACTCTAAAAGAAGCTTGGCAGTCAAGGATGAGAGATTCATGTACTACATTATTTTTTCAATAAAACTAAAATCCAGAAGCTTTCAAATTTCAAATGAAGCTAAATAAAACATTTTCCAAGAGTACAAAGTGAACCAAACATCCAAACAACAGCGTGAGGAGAGATTTGCAGGCAATGCAGAAATAGCCAATGAAACCAGCCAGTCAAGGCTGCCAAGAAGGCAGATGCTGTGAGAGGAAGAGCATTTTTCATCGCTTTCAGTCAGTGCCGTGTGATTTACAGCTGAGGAAAGAAAGAAGACACTCTGATGGTATTCATTTGTTAAGATCAGTGACATCGTATTTCATTTCCCAATTGTTTCTTTAAAGTTCAATAGGAATTTACAAATCATTAAAAATCCTTTTCAAACGTGGGTTGGATTTTGGTGGTCTTATCCTAATCCTTGTTCATCTGTGTTACCAGATTACCATAAATGTGTTCATAACTCATTAACTAGGCACTCGTTGATCAAGAGAGATGCAGCACTGAAATAAAAAGGGTTTTGGGAATCAGGCTCTTAGGCACTTAAGCAAGGTTTCTCTTAGACCTTTTCTTCAACTTGCTGGCACTATGCCTGCCGTGAGCTAGTATCGGTAATACTTCATTTAAACCAACTTCACTTACAATTTTGTCCAAAATAAACAGTGCACTCAATCAGTAAGTGGAATGTAACTTATCTGTGGGTGTTTTCATTCCTTTCTATATGCAGTTCATGGTCTTTCAAGAAGAAGCAAAGAGCATTGATATTTTGACACAGGATTTGTGCAAAATGTTTGCAATAATATACAAGAACAGGTGATTTAAATATGTTTTTTGAAATGGCTATAATTGTAATCAAAGTATTTTTGGTTTTATGTATCTTTATTGCTTGTGCCACTGAGAAAGTCACAGAACAGAAAATAAGAGGAAAGAAATTGGAACTACTTGCCTTTCTCACAAATGAGACACATCATTAAATCTGTGTGCCACATAAGAGGCCTATTCTGTAGGAATATTTCTGAGAGTAATTCTGGGGATGCTAGGACAGAGAACACCACACAGATACACAGTCAGACTGCTGAAAAGCAGCACTGCTTCAGGAAAGGGAAACAGTCCTCTAGATCAGAGATCTTTCTGAAAGTGTCAACACGTAAAGCAACAAAGGTTGCAACATTTCCTTGATGCTAAGGCCTCAATTTCCATTTTATCTCTGCACACAATTTTTAATATAAATTTTAGAAAGCTTCTAAAAGGATTTGGATTTAGACTTTTCTTTACCAAATGAAAATGGATTCTCCTACCTGCAACACTTGTGTTAGTTTGAGACCACTTCTACTCCTAGTAAGCTCTTAGGAATCAGGCGCTGAACAAACCACCTGTAAACCTCAACTAAGTTCAGTGCTCTTGCATTCTGAATGAGAAAAATAGAAATGTAGATGGAGAATGCTGAAGGAAGAAGGGAGCATGTCTACTGAGACAGAGACAGAAGTAAAATAATAAAGAAATATATTCCTTCTGATCTTAGAGGAACTGGTCACGCACCACCACAATTAACAGAACACCTTACTGGTAGCTAAGGAAAGGGGAAAAAAAAGGAAAAGTATGCTCCAAAAGAACAACACAAGCTTCCTACATGCATCCTCTGAAGAAGAAAAGAAGATTCCTATCTGTCAGTTCAAGGGCACTTTTTGTGTCAGGAACCTTTCCACTGAAAGAGTCTTGCTCTGCTATTTGACTTTCCTATGTCAAACTCAGCAAAGAAAGGTGTCTTCTTTCAAAGGAAAGCATCTTCCTTCAGAGATGATTAATGTGGAGGTAAGAGTTAATCAGGGGCCTATTCCAAGTGAAAGGAGTGCAGAAAGTCATGAAAATCAGTTACGTCAGCTAACTCCAGTTAGCTTACCTTAGTGATGGAAAACAGGACATATCCATTCACCCCAACCTCACACTCATGGAAATAAGAAGTGTAGG
>NW_010387897.1:66329-70371 GCF_000710305.1 Buceros rhinoceros silvestris | reverse complement strand
GATGGAAAACAGGACATATCCATTCAAACCAACCTCCCACTCATGGAAATAAGAAGCGTAGGGAAACGGCTTTTGTTTTCTTTTTCATCTTTCCACCACCCACAGCATTCCTAGCAGCAGAAAGCTTTCACTTCTCTCTCCCAGCGAAACCCGAAGGCAACACATGCCCAGTTCAATCACATTGGTGCACCAGTGCAAAATGGTAATCTCGATTGTTATCTTGTAACAGTTAAATCAACAGACCAGCTGATTGGAGGGTAACAAACTTGGAAAAAATTTCTCCGTGAAGAACATAAGGTCAGGATGGTGTTTTCTGCTCTTTTATCTACCTGCTGTTGTAGCTATGTGCCCTCACCTTAGGAACAACAGGAGAAACCGAGCTACTCAAGCTGTTCTTGAACTGCATTGACACCTCTGCAGAGATAAGAGACTAGGATGAGCTATCTTTTGGTATGATTCTCAACATATTCCTGAAAGTATATGTTGTCAGAGCAACGCACCATCTTTCACAAGAATGGTATAATATCTCAGTTGGAAAGGCTTCTTTAAACAAGGCTGCACTCTCATTCACCTCCCAACAGTCTCTAAATGTCTTTTCAGCAACTGAATTCTTCGAGGACCAGCACCAGTAGCAGAGCGTGTGTCCTCACATGTAGCAGGCTGTGTGTTGATATCTGCCTTTCTGCTAGAACAAAGCCTCTTTCAGCATTCAGTGATGCTGTAGTGGGACACTGGTAAATTCAAAACTAAATGGTTCAACCTTCAGACCTTGTAGCACAAAAAACTAAAAAGCCCAACTACTAGCAACTTAGGCTGAAAAGCTAGAACTCACTGTCTGATGGTGTTTGGTTTTGAATGGAGGCAGCAATTTATGTCACTTAGGATGCATCACACCTCTCTTTGCTGTCCATCCTAATGTTTTCCTGTGTGAATTTCCATCATGAGGATGGCAGTGTTAGACAGTTAGGGACATTGTCCAGAGTTCCACCATCACAGAGGGCACCAACTGCTGCTGGGAACCAAGCAGCTTAGATGGGTTCGGTTCAGTGATGAACAAATTCATGTGGCTGGAAGAGACTTCATTAGCTCAGCTAGTGTAATCTCTCTGCCATAAGGGGTGTCATTCATACTTACTGGCAGATGTTCGTCTCCTGTGTTCTTAAAGAATGTCAAGCTTCCCCAAACAGCTCAGTTCATTTTTAACCCATTACTAGAAATGAGACTTGTTCCTATGACATTACTTCAGTCTTCCTGTCATTTTAGTCCATTACTTCTTGTCTTGCCTACTAGGGTCATGGAGCACAAGTTATTCTTCACCTTTCCAGTAACATTTTCCATCTTCAAAAATTGTTGTCACATCCTCCCTTAGGCTCCTCTTTGTAAGCTAAACTGCCTCAAGTTCAGTGTTTGTTGTAAGTCATGAATCATTCCTAGCTGTCTTGACAAAACCAAAAAAGAGCATTTGATGCAGCAATTCTGAGAAATCTCATTTGAAACAAAGGATCGTTTTAGTATTTTCAAAGTAAAATTTGGTTGGGGCTTTTTTTCTTTTGTTAAAGTAATGACTAATTTATGACTTCATATGCCAATATAGGATGAAAAGGAGTACAGTAGTATCTGAATTTCACATGGAAATTAATTTCTAACATCCAGTTGTCAGTAGTCAGTGATTTGGCTCCCTGTGGCTGAAGGTCAGAGAATGTTGGACTTGTACATGAAGGTTGTTAAGCTAAAACTGAAAGATGTAACAAATGACTGAAATGCAAAACATCTGTTCTGTTGATTGATACTCTAACAGGCAGGTTATTATAGACAAAGTGCGAAATCTCTTTTAGAGAGGCTTGCTTTCTCAATAGACGAATCATGCACACCTATACCTTCACTGTGCATAGATTGGCCGTGTAGTGTGAAGGCCTTGTCTGGCAGCTTCCTTGGGTTCAGGCTGCTTCTGTGTCTGAGCCAGGGCCTTGACCTAGGTCAACTGTTCATTTCAATGACTTATAGTCCTAAGCTTGGTCTCTTTTGTGACTCTATTTTTTTTTTTTTCCAATGACTGGAGTCTAATTCTGTGTTGTTGCTGACAGGGCTGCTCTCACCATTGCTGATCTGAATTTCGAACCTGTGGCAACCTCAAGTTGCGACCTTGTTAGCACTTAACACCAACAGTAGGGAGGAGAAATGTTGAGAGTTTTCTGGTGTCTTCCAAGCCAATGTTCACCAGGATGCTTTGCTGGCTGGAAATGAATTGTTTGATGATGTTGTTGGGTTAGTGTTTAGCCCTGTAGCATATAACTCATGTTCATATATGTGAAATGCTGAGACTGTGTGACTGGAAATGGGATAGGGCACAGACATTTTGGGTGGAAACTGAGAATTTGACTTAGGTTACTATGTCACCTCCTCCTCCTCTACAATTTCTCATGTTGCACTGTTTCTTCTGTCTGGTCCTTTACAGGGCTATTCACATGTGCTAATCTAGCAGAAAACCATTTCAAAAAATTCACTTAGTTTACTGAATTGGCTCAGCAGGGTGTTGGGGAGTACTGGAGCAGAAAAAAGAGAGGGTTGGCTAGTAGCACAAGAGTCAACTTTCCTTATGTGAACCTTCATTTGTATATTACGGATGAAGTAAAACTCACCACTTCAAAACCCTCTGCTACCTTAGGGCTAGCAACATCAAGATGAGGTCCTCTGTACGCTCGTGCTACTGTAAGGATGATCGTTTTGAAATACATTGATTATTTATGTTGTTTTTTGCTGGTTTTGTTCTGAATTATCTCCTTTTTCCAGCTTTCCATTTAAAAAACACTTCCCATTCCTTCATTTCTTACATATTCCTGGACAACATTTACTTCTCAGATCCATCAGTACTCATCTGCAACCTCACATGATGTTAAATGGCTGCTCTCATAATAATAGAAAGAACTCTCTGTAGAGTTCTAAATTAAATAGTAGCAGGTAGTTGAAAATTAGCAGTAATGTGCCTAACCAGAGATGTACAAAAGAGAATGTAACTTAACACTTATCACTAAAAAAGAGTGTCTAAAAGACTTACTACATGTAGCAATTTTGCTACATGCTTATAATTTATTTTTAGATGAAAAAAATATATACAGTAGTTTTGGCTTTCGTCTGATCAAATACAGACATCAGAACTAGTCACTATAGTCCTCCTTTATAGCTAATGGAGAGAAATTGCCCTTACCAGAGGGGAGTTGATAACGTCCTTGTGTAAGCTAGGTCATCTGAACTGCACCCTTAACTTACGTTGCCTGTAACGGTAACTAACACTTACTAGTTTAGATAGAGTAGCATTTTGCTGTGTGGTGCAAAGGAAGAGAAAGACAGGGCAAGATTTTCATAGATGAGATGTCTGTCAAAGAATCATAAAAGCGTTTGTGTTGGAAGGGACCCTAAAGATCATCTAGTTCCAAGATTCCAAGACCCCTTGCCATGGGCAGGGATACCTACCATGCAAGACCAGGTTGCTCAAAGCCTCATCTAACCTGGTCTTGAACACTTCCTGGGAGGAGGCATCCACAGGCTTACTGGGAAACCTATTCCAGTGTCTCACCACCGTTGCAGTGAAGAATTTCTTCCTATTACTTGATCCAAATCTACCCTCTTTCAATTTAAAGCCACTACCCCTTGTTCTATCATGACATGCCCTGATAAAGAGTTCCTCCCCATCTTTCCTGCACACCCACTTTAGGTACCAGAAAGCTGCTGTAATGTCTCTCCGGTGCCTTCTCTTCTCCAGGCTGAACAACCCCAACTCTCTCAGCCTGTCCTCATAGGGGAAGTGCCCCAGCCCCTGATGGTCTTTGTGATGGACTCAATCCAACAAGTCCACGTCCTTCTTATGCTGGTGACCCCAGACCTGAGCACATTACTCTAGGTAATTAGTTATTAAAAATAGTTTACTCACGAGAGAGTAGAGTAAACCGCTAGATCTGCCGGTCACGCATCATTTCATGCAGTCCAGGATGCAGTTGGCTTTCTGGGCAAAATTAACAGTGTCTAGTCCAGGTCCTTCCCCCGC
>NW_010387897.1:47566-66140 GCF_000710305.1 Buceros rhinoceros silvestris | reverse complement strand
TTCAGCAGATAGATTGGGGACAAGATTTTTGCTAGCCTCAGAGAAATAAGTGCAAGGTGTGGGGACTTCACAGGCCAGTGATTATTGCCTTCATCAGCACAAAATACAATGTCGAATTAAGTAATGGCTTCATGGAGTAATTTGAATAGATGTTCTCTCTCCTAGTAGCTACAGATGTCTTCTATTTTAGAAGGTCTGGTTCTGGATCTCTAGGTTATTATGTCCTGAATACTAGGCAGGATATTTGATAAAAGCTGGGGATAACTCAGAAAGAGTTTTGCCTTGTGCCAGTGGTGTGCCTTATTAAGAAGGCTACAAACCTCCTGTAGATACTTGGTGATCCTTGTGTCTATTTCCTTGTGCATCCTATCCCAGACCAGTGTGGAGATATGAATCGGTGCCTTATGATGGGCTCTGCAGGCAGTTCCTCCTCCTTCCTCAGTCTGGAAATAAATGCCCCTGGCATCTGGCCCTCTGGAATTTAGGAGAGGACCCAAGGAATGAATGAACTCCAGAAGAAACAGGATCAATCTTTGTGACAGCTCTGTGTGCTGTTGAGTGACAGGGCTCAGCCTGGAAAGCAAAGGATCCTGCTGAGGGATTCCATGGAGATGCCTTTTTAACTTACTGACATGAAATCACAGGGCTTTGCAGTTGTGTGCCCACAGGGAGGCGAGGCACCTGTTGAGGTGGCTCTTTGGAGCTGCAGCTGGCCAGCCAGAAGCTGCTCCAGGCAACTTGGAGAGCTGAAGCCACTCTTCAAAATGTCTCTGCACTCTCCATCTGCTTGTTAGACAGCAAACTTTCCAAATCATTAAAATGAAACTACTTTTTTGGGTCCATAATACAAATTACAATAAAATTTGCATTTAAGAAATGTTTGTCAATTGTTAATGAGAAAACAGTTGGTAAATATGAATTATTTAAGGCCTGACAAATATGACTTCATGGGTAGTTGGCCAAATTTTTAAGGGATCTGTTGTACACATAGTGAATTAGAGCAAGTTGCATCTTTTTGTCATAGAAAATGGCTAACCAGATTGTTAATGAACAATCTGTAGGTGGAAATTTAACCACACATACTTTTGGCTATACACGGCTCCACAAACAAATTTAAAGCCTAAATGTGAAAGCATATTCCCCTGTGATTTTACAAATATATCTTAATCTCTATAATGAAATAATCTCACTTCCACAATTTTTCACTTTGGCAGACCATATATTATTATATGGGGTTTTTTTTTCTGTTTTACTATTCTGGAAGAAATATGTTCTCAGATATAAAATATTTATTTTATATGACTTAAATATCTTAATAAATCTAAATTAAATATACGTAAACTATTTAAGAGATACTAAAACAGAAGAGCAAACAAAATCTGTGTGAAAAGGTATAATCCCAAATCAAGTGTATTTTGAGCACAGTTTTATTTAGATTTTTATCACCATTTTTGCATACTAATGTGTTTAATGGGTTTCAAGACCATGCCATGTACTCAGTGGAGGAGCTGAGTATCTTCTACAATTAATTTTTTACATCTGCTAGGTCTGTGATTCTACCACTTGCTATTGAATAATGTATTCAGCATTTCCAGGCCCCTTCTGTTTGCCAGATGAAAGCTGCAATGGTTTCTTCATGTTTGTTTATTTTCTGCAGGTGAGTAATGTGATGTTATAGCCACAATACCACCATTGTTATAGAACAGAAAAATAATAAATATATCAGAGAATCAGCCTAGATTTACCTTTCCATATAAAGCAAGGAAAAAGTATCTAGTACCTGTCTGTTATCTGTGTACATGTAACATATGTCTACATGGAAATGAAAACACCAGCTATTATGTATGGAGAGCTACTGCCTCATCTTCTCCTAAGAAGTATTAGTTCCTGAAGCAGAGGGTTCAGATAATCCTAGCAATGGTGCTTGTTGATCTGTACTCATGTCCACTATTTTGCCTTTGCCATAATTTTCAAGTAAGCTTGCACCACATCCTGTAGTTGGGTCATGTGAGTAAGTACTGCAGTGGAAATCAATTACAGCTGGAAAATTTCCAAGTTGAAGTGCTAAGGAAAGCACATGGGTATCCCATTACTCCAATGCTTGCAACAGAGACTGTAGATGAGACATGGGTAAAGCTGTTGGATATTAGAAGAAGCTAGGTAAGGTATGGCAGAGTAGTCACCTCGTCACTCAGCATATTCACTTGAAAAATGGGGATAACTGGTTACCAGAAGTTACATTTTGCAAAGCAAGAGTGTGGCTGACATGCTTATAAGGAGGGGAAGTGGATGCGATCTTTAGCTAACAGATTGGGAAATAATGTACTAAATGTTGTGGAGGAGAAATCATCTGGTGTTGGAAATAGTCTAAATAGTCAGGAAGAGAGTAGAGAGACCTACAGGACATGGAAGGTGGGACAGATCAAGCGTGTTAGAGCAGACCTGTGAGTCATCAGATATGTGCCTAAACTAGAACATATTTCTAAAAGGAAAAAGGGCCTTTCTCCAGCCAGTTAATAATGTTTATGACAATGTGTAAAGGAATTAATCTATTTTGTGAACCCACATAGAAGGTTTAACGTAATCCTAGTGTCACGAAAATGATTACCATTCTGCGGTCAAGAAAAGAGAAACGTACAAGTGCACCCAGTGTGTTCATCCATATCATGAACATGTTGAAAGCTAAAGCGGAATAGAGGAGGACAGCTTGTATTTGCTTTTGAAAGCCCATATTCATCAGGAGCTAGTCTCACAAGTTTCATTTCCCTTCAGAATCCAGCATTATGAAAGAGCAGTATTTTCCAAATTCTAATCTGAGTGAAGTGGACACTGGTATATGCAGTTATTGCACTGCATTAGCACGGCTAATCAGTAATGATGGCCCCTCTTCAAGGAGAGAGAGAGACCACAATAAACTAGGGTAAAATGTGCTCTTGGGTCTGAAGAAATTTTACAGCTCCAGAAATATTCATCACTGGTAACTCAAGACTAATAGCTGTGAAATTTCTAAAGGGAATATTTTTCTTCAACATTCAAATGACCTGGGGTTTAACAATGTTTCATTGCAGCTGAATTAAATGTTTTGATATCTGGAGAAATGGTATAAAACCTTCCCTTAACTCACACTGTGCCCTTTCTGTAGATATGTGTTAATTCTGTTAGTTTAATGAAAGAGATTGGTGGATCTGTAGATTTTCTCAAAAGAGGAAAAAAAGGAACAAACAAATTCATTGACAACAATCCATCCACAGTCCTATGTTTCTGTTTGTTTGGTTTTTTGCTGTTTATTTGGGGGTTTTTTAGTGAAAAATGCCCCCAATTAAAAAAAAAGAAAACCAAACCTCCAAGGAAACAGTCAGATTTAGGTCACCATGTAGTCTAGGGAACATATTTTCTAATTTTGCCAAATTGAATAAAAGTTATATAAAGCCATTCAGCTAACATGTACATTTTGGGAATGATACAAATCTTTGGAGTGATTCTTCAGAGAGTTAAATTCAAAGGAAGATGAAATTCAGGAAGATGCAATGAAACTAAGTGGTTGTCTCTTGCCACAGTAGCTCATCAGACTCAAGGGTACACTTACTAGAGGGATAACTAAGGTCAGTTGTTAATGATGAGCATTTTGGGGGAAATTTACGCATTCAAGACCTGCTTGACATAGGTTCGTATTTATCATTGCCTGTCTTTTCTATGCTTCATTAAATTAGCATAAATACTTTACCAA
Organism: Buceros rhinoceros silvestris; assembly: GCF_000710305.1. Lineage (NCBI taxonomy): Eukaryota > Metazoa > Chordata > Aves > Bucerotiformes > Bucerotidae > Buceros > Buceros rhinoceros. Next base: position 62,413 of record NW_010387897.1, on the reverse strand, counting down.
GATATTAAGTATGATACTGAAATGAAACAGATCGCAGCACCTTAAATGTTTTGTTGAAGCCTCCACCAGGCAAACGGCAAGAGGCAAAATGAAAAACAGACACCATGTCTCAGGTCAGTGTCACAAGTCAGTTCTTGCATGTTTGTTTGTTTGTGGTTTTAATCAGGCCTTGCTGATAAATTCTACTCTTCTTCTATCAGTTACGTTCTACTCCTGAATTTTTCCCAGCGAAATCTGTAAGACTGAGGAGAGACTATGATGCAAACCTCTCTGCACAAACACAACAAAATCTGACTGTAAGTAAATAGCCATCCTGGCTTTTCTGCTTTTTGTACCCAATAAGCATGTACCAACCCAACAGACTTTTTTGATCAAAATTTGGGATCTTTCTTGGAGATGCCAAAGTAGGATTTGAATTTGGACAGATGAAAGAACAAGGTTTTTTTGTTTGTGGTGTTTTGCATAGCTATTGCATTTACGTTTTTCATTGCCCATAACTTTACAATATCAAATACTGCATTTCATGTTTCTTAATGAAGGCTTTGCATTAAGGCTGAAGTGCTTTGAACTCCGCATGCTTCCTTTCAGCACAGCATGCATCCTTGGCGGCTAGTCTACTGATCACTAGGAAGACTGAGACGAAAGAACATTAGGGCAAATTAGGGCATTCTGGTGGAAGCCAAAGTTTGTCTTCTACCACCAGCGAAGACTATATTCTATTTGCAGAATACATCAAGCTGTGCTGCTAAAGTAATGTAATTGTGGATCTGCATGCAGTTCCCTTTTCTACAAATTCCATCTCATTTACAGAAGCTGTATGGAGTAACGTAATCCAGGAAGCCAAGGGTTCTAAACAGCATGCATGAAAGTGGTGAGAAGAGGAGAAAGTAAAGTCATTTGCCCAAGTTCGAAGTGAAGTAGCAGCAAACTTCTTCCTAGAGTTTGGGGATATTTTGCTGTAGACTTTTGTTTGCATAATAGCATGTGGTCTTTTATAAATGCTCCAGTAGATTCAGACCCTCATGCAGTTCAGGTTTCTTGAAAGAGCAATCATCATACAATAAACGATTGTGACAGACATCAAAGCAAAGGAGTAATAGAAAGGGCACTAATGTGAAAGCACAAGAAGAAAGCATGGCTGCAAAATGACCCTGCTTGGACATTGTAAGGGAGTTTTTCTTAAAATAATTCCAGTCTAATTCATATGAGATGCTGTCCTGAGAAGTTTTTTTCTCACAGCCCTGGCTTCTCCACAGAAATATGCTGAATAGTGACCATGTTAACCCATTTCCATTACCTTGCAGTTTCCCCAAGGAACTGAACTGAGAGCACTATCATGGCCTAGAGATTTAATTATCCTAATTAGCTTAATTAAGTGGTTCTTTTACATCTGAGCACAGGAAAAGGGACAGAATGTCTGCATCTATTTTTAACCAGAAAATGCTTCTCATTTAAAACTTTGCAGTAATACACCAGTGACAAAATAATTTTCACTGCCACTGGTCAGTCTTTAGAGACATTGTTATGACTCCCATGCATCACAGAAAGGGAGTTCAGATGTCCATTCCAGCTATAAAAATCCCCAGTGAAACCCTAAACATGGTAATAAACTAGACAGGAGCATGCACTTTTCCTGTAATCTACAGAAACTTATGCTTCTCTAGGATGAAGATGCAAATGGGATAATGAATGACATTTTTCCATAGACAATGTGACTAGTATTTTAAACTTCTTTCCTTTTAGGGTGGTATTCCACAGCTCTCTAATGTTAATCCACATCCAGGAAATCTTGCCCAGCCATTTCCAAGTGGTCCCCTGAACAAACATGGAAGGATTTTATTATTTGGCTCCCCAATGGGGAATGATGTGCCCAGAATGAGCTGAAAAACAATAAAAGAAGGTTTTATTGTCACTGATGGAAAAAATGATAAAACAGACCAACTGTTGTTATCCTCACAGAACAAGAACGAAAGAATATGGTTACTTTTTACTGTATTGGCAATATTTTCAGTTTCTGAGAAATTTTGATGACCAGAAAACTGGGCTAGAAATTCTAGATCAGGTTTGAGTATTTAACCATGTGGACAGGGCATGAAAAACCAACCTACATCTCAGGTTTACCGTGTGGTAGAGTTACACTCCAAGTTTCCTTTGCATTCAGATGCACTTTAGCAAGAACAATTTTGTTTCACCTTCTCCTTGACTTGTGAGGGTGTTGCATATTTTCACTATCTCAGTATCTCAGCAGATTAGCCTTCTTTTGAAACTGAATAAATATTGCTAAAACTAATTGTCTGTCAGAAAGTTTGAAGTAGAAATAAAAATTAAGATGACTGCAAATTCACATTTGCATTAAATTTTACTCAGCTTAAATTAAATTATCTTTTATCTGGGACTGCCAGTGGAGCTTTACGGAAAGTTATCACTACTGTTCACCATCAGCAGTGATCAGGTTGTATTACCTAGGGAAAAGGGTAAACCTCAATTCATTATGCTCTGAGGTAAAGAACTGGAAGATACTGAATAGAGGAATTAGAGACCATTCCAAAACATGTGTTGGCAATGTGGCCATAAAGTAAGAGGAGCCTTAAACTCCCAAAATGTGCTGACATGTATTAAAAGAAAGATAAAAACCCAAACCAAAAAACCCCCACAAAACCCCAAATATGAAACACACATAAGCCAACAGAGAGAGAAACCTGGAAAAGATCCTGAAATGGCAGAAGTTCTTAACGTGACCTAATCTTGGCTCTGATTTGAGGATTCTGCTTTCAGGAGAGACAACCTGTCAAATTCTTGCAATGTATGCTACAGTGAACAGGATGAGTTAAATGGAAAACCTGATTTTCTACCATTACACCAGCAGTGTGTAACAACTGAGTGCAGCATGCGTTCAAATCAGAATTTGACAGTTTACTTTTATTGCATTTAAATATAAATGACTACCAAAGGTGTAAGATTTCAATTTTAAATTTAAATTTTAAATTTAAAAATCACCCAAACCCAAAACAGCAGCTTCCTTTCTGCTTACCAGAGATCACGGGGAGTTTGAAAAACCTTTTAGATTATTATATCTGGTTGTTTACCTGCCTGTTTTTAAGAGAAGACAGAGAAGCAAAACCGCATGACTGCCCAAAGTATTCTGAAGATGCTGCTTTCTCAGCTTTATGCATGAACTGTGCTGCTTAGATGTGACAATGCCACATGGGAGTGACAGGTGCTCAGAAATTACACTTTTTCTGGGAATGTAGCAGACTTAAGGATCTCAATCTGTTTAGCTTATCAAAAGGAGGACTGAGAGGTGATTTGATTATGGTAGATAAGTACCCTCACGGGGAGAAAATGCTGAAGGGATCTTTTGTGTAGCAGAGAAAAGACTTAGCAAGAATCAGTGTTGAGAGTGAAAGGCAGACAAATACACATTGGAAATAGCACACTACTTCTTGAAAGCAAGGGTATCTGAGCACTGGAGCAAGGTCCTAACCAGAGATTGGAACTGGATTCTTAGAGGGAGAGAAGGTGATTGGCATAATTTTACCTAAGATTGCTGTGGTTTTCTGGGACTAAAATAATAGCAGATTGTCAGACACTGGGTATATGTGGGCTTCATGTTCTTTTCTGCTCAGTTAATCAATAATAATATGTATGAGAATAATTTCCATGTCAAAGAGATTTTGTTGCCTTTTCCCACTGAGATACATCAGGTGCAGGGTGTTGGTATTCACAAGTAGTAACTCTAAAATAATTAGCTCTGAAATGGATGTGTTCAGTCTTGGGTAAACTGACAAGAAAAAAAGGAGGATATGAAAAGAATGAATCAAAACTGACTCAGCTACCTTAACTGTTTTTTTTTAAATGAGTCATGGCTCATCCTGTGCTGAAAAGGATGTTGACCAAGCCTGCCCCACTACCAAATCCCACTGTATCCACAGATACTTGTAAGGTACTTTTTACCCCCAAATCATGTACCCTTTCAGGAATATTCTGGCTAAAGAAAATAACATTTCTTAGGTTAATCAGACTCGCAACAGCCACTCTGGCATTTAATTTCTCAGTCATGGCCAAAAGTTTGGGTGAAAAGATAGCGATCAGTCTGGAAAGCTGCATCTTTATAAACGGGCTTGGAAGGGTAAGATGCGTCTTTTTGATGGATCAGACATATGCATCGGGCATATACTATGACAATGAACAACACTAAAACTGGTGGTGGTGGTGAGCAATTGCAATAGCGTGATTGTCTGGAGCCTAGCTGAAAGAGACAGCGTGGAGGAAATGTGCAACAAGGGGTAGGTGAGAGAACAGTTTGAGGGTGTTGAGGTTGCCAGTGGGAAAGACAAGCAATGGACTCCTACTTGTTGGTTTACAAGTTTGATGGACATAATGAGAAAGCAAGTGGATATAGTCTTTCAGTTGCATGAGTGTGCCTGGGGATTCCTCTGTGTTGAGATAGGACCCAAGTTCAGGAGAAGGGCATGTTTTAGGTGTGACAGACAAAGAAGCGTGTCAAATCTCAGAAAACATCTGGAAGTTTTTCTCCGAGAATGTGTATGTAAGAAACTAATTTCAAAAGGCTAACACAGAGAAGTCCAGTCTGCCTTCTTTGAAACAGATTTTTTTACGTAAGGGCTTGATGAAAAAAAGCAGCAGTTTTGTATCAGTCCTTTACTTTTACCAGGGCAGACATACTCTCCATAGGAGGATCTCCTGCTTTAGCTTATCAGAGTTCATCGCTCTTCTCCATGGATGCCTGTAATAGGTGCATTAAAGCCTGAGACAGGTGCCTAGATTTTGTGCCTTCTCAGCACAGAGAAATGCACACTTGCAGGACACAAGCCATCTCCTCCTAAGTGGATAGCTGGAAAAGATCAGATGAATCATAAGCCAAAAGTGCCTGTTTCTCTTTATTGACTCTAAAGGGAGCTGATGGTGATACAGGCTCATCCATACGCTTCTATCTATGTTGTTTTCTGAGAACTGCTCAAACAATAAATTAATCATCTTCAAAGTATCAGTACCAGAATTAAGCAGAAAAAGGTTTTGGAGCATGCAAGTGCTCAAGTACTGACTTTCATTCTAACTTGGAAGTGAAGACCAAAATGTCTGAGGTTACCTGTAAAAGAGAATGAAGGGTTTTCATAAGGTCCTAACGGAATGTATACCTAAGGGTAGGTATACCAAGGAGGCTTCCAGACCGGCTGCTGAAAGGTTGAGGAGATAGGTTGTGAAGAAATTAGTCTGATGATGTCCATGTTCTGATGGAAAACTATCACAATAAAAATCAATGTTTTGCCATGTTTCACAACACTGTCCTCACTTCATGGGTAAATAAAAATATTTTGTAGTTTGGTGGTGCAGCTGGATTGATTCTTTTACACCAAAAACAATAATCTTCCTTCACTGGAGGACTGAAAGACAGAGGGACTGGCAAGAGCTACAGATATATAATCTGGGAGGCAAACTGTTAATTCAGTAATGATGAGCTGACTACACTTTGATTCACTTCAGCCTATCCTCTCCTGAGAAGTAGTTTTGGGGTCCTACCATATCCAATGGCAGGAACACATAGTCTTCCAGATCCAAGACAGCTGTCAACATATACAAAATTTTGAGAAGAAATTGGGCTGTATACCAGAAAGCCAAAGACATTCCTGCAGTGGGATTATACCTTCCGCAGGACTCCCACGTTGAAGCCCTAAAGTGTACTCATACATCCAACTCCCTGGATGTGTCTGGCTCACACCTCACTGAGGATTCAATATGCAATGGGGGAAACTGGCAGCAAGGGCAGGAAAGACAGAGTCACATGAATCTCCCTGACACAGCCATCTCTGCTATCAATTATATACTCCGGCAATAGCTGAACTTCTTTAGGTGTTTATAGCAGATAAGGACACCAGAAGGACACCACTCCATAGTTCTGCAGGCCCTTATATAGAATGTAAGAGCCTATGAGGCATTGTGACTGGCTGCACTAAGAGAACGTTCAGATACGTGCTCTGTTTGGGGGTTGATGTCCCGTCTGCAACTGGAGATGGTAGAACACGTGCATCCCACCTGCCTAGGTCACTCTTAGGCTACCTATCCACTTCAATGTTGTATGGAGCTCTGGTTAGGGGCTACCTGAATGGACCACCACCAGTCTACTGATCTCTGAAACACCACTTGAAACACTGAAGCCTGCTGTGGTCTCCACAGCTTGAGACTACAGACAAGTCATTACAGTCAATGTACAGAAGAGAGTTCTAGCGGCCTTCAGAACCCAGCAAGGCTGTGAGTCCTCATGGAGAAGCAGGTAGGTCATGTGAACCTACAAAGAAAAAAGGCATAGAGCACCCCCTACCTCACAGTCCTAAGAAGGTTGTACTTCCATTCTGCCCTGCCAATCTTGCCTTTGCAAATGACAGTCTAAGTAGAAGCTGAGTATGTGAATACTATTGTTTGATGTCATACCAACTAGGAGACCTTCACTAGTCCAGACATGGTCTCTATTTCAAGAAGACAGTACCTAGGCTCATGATGATCCATGAGTCCAGCTGTCCTTACATTTGGAGGATGGCTTTACTGCTCAAGGATGTCCCATATGCTGCCTACAGCACTTCCCTGATGCAGATTCTTCACTGGGGTGTTTTTCTCCAGCAGGGCCAGCTTGTTGATTCAGGTGGGGAGGATTAGATGGAAAATGGACACATTTTTTCCCCTAGGAACCCTATTCTCAAGTCTCATAGCAGAGCCTGAGCCCATAGGCTATATGTATGATTACGGCATCAGCAGGCAGACACAAAGTCAAGAGTCCATTAACATGGAGAAGTTATTCAGTGGCAGTACAACTATGCTCACAGAGCTTCAGCAAAGCATTTTTTGTCAAAAAACCCCCCCAAACATTTAACTGTTTGAAAGCTGAGATTAGAAATCGGTAATGTCTGGCTTTAATTCCCCATGACTGAACTACTACACCCGAGGAGGGAACAGAAGAGAAGAGGAATAGCAGTGGAAACAATAAGGAAATAACAGAAAAAAGGTGAAAATCAAGGCAAGACTGTAGTAAAAGCCAGGAAGAAGTGTTCTTAGCAGATGTTTTTCTCATGTAATTTCAAGTCCCTGGAAAAGCCCAAGTCCCACCAGTGACAGAGTCTTTCTGCAGAAGTGGCTCTGTTCACAGAAGCAAGATGCCCTTTGGTCAAGCTTCTTATCTGTGTTTCCAAACCTGATCTCAAGCAGCCATTATGGTTCAGTGAATGCAGTCAGTAACACAGCTTGCACATCACTGGAGAAAGACAAAAGTGAGTGAGAGGAGAAGGCACAAACAGACAAAGGGACAAATCTCATCAAGTCCGAGTATTTCTCAGTACCATCTGGACCATCTGGGAGGTCTTATTTGGTGGGAAGGGTATGTACCCAAATCCAACAGAGTAAGATGCAGCAGTCATCTCTCCAAAGGTTTCAAAGAGAAACACTAAGCTTGGCATGCTCTGGGCCAAATATCAAATGATTGACAACAATAGAAAAGAGGAAAGTATTACAGACTGAAGTGGACACAACCGGACAAAGGCTTCAGGGGAATTATCACCCTCCACTCTAGCTTTTTATTTAGGTGAAATACTTAGTGAATAAAATTGTATAAGTGAAATTCTTAACATAAAATTACTGGTAAGAATTTTTTGTATGTTTGAATTCAAAGGAAAATGTCAAATGACACTATTATATACTGAAATTCCATTTAATTAAAAAAACCAAATCCAGTCTAGGGTCTCTTTCTGTGCTTCTCGGCTAAAGCAGCTTCCACCCCAGAACGCAACAAGCCTTTGGGCCCTCAGCAAATGAACAACAGAGGCAACGTATGTATATATACACCTCAATATCCCTAAAAGACTTTGAAGACTTTTCACAGTTGAACTTTTTATTCCTGTTGCTAGCCTTGATCAATTTTCATTTGAAAAGACACTTGCAAAACTCTCTTGACACTCAAACCCCATAGTAATTATATAACAATAATCTTCAATACATGAATTAAAACAGAATAGAAACTCCATTACCAAAGAATGATAACACAGTTTTCTCCTTGCCCTTTTTTTTTTTTTTTTGTCTAAGTGCATTGATGGCCCTAATTACAATCTCCAGGGCAAGTAAACAGAAACAAAAGTTTTGCATTTCCCCTGAAAAATAAAAGCCCAGGAAAGAGTTCTCATTATACAAAACAGACTGAAGTCAGAGATGCAATCTGTTCTTTTGTGCCTCAGTGTCTATGGACATGAATTGACAGGGAACATCAGGATGGAAGATCGTCTCCAAACCATTTAGCACCACTTGAAAGTCCAAACCAATGGGATGCAGGCTGCATGACGGAAGACATGGTTGGAGGAAATTCCTCCCAGTTTGTCCTTCTCTTTCTAGGTGCAGTGTAAGAAGGCAGCGCAAGCTCAGTGCTGCAGAGCACCAGCACCAGTGGTGGTAGTGCTTTCTGCAGCCGTCACCTGAAGAACTAACAGAGGGTGTCTGGCTGCAGCTTTGAGCCTCCGTAAATGGGGTTTGGAAAATACTCGTGTCTGTGCTTTTTTCCTGTGATTTCTGAACATTTTCAGCTCCTTCCTGAGCTCTTAACAATGTCAGAGTTGGTAAGTCTCTGCTTTGGCAAAGAAAAGTGATGTAGGACAGGCACATCACTGGCTCAGGATAAAATTGGCAGTACCCAAATGATGTGTCTTGCGTAACTGTGGGACAGGGACTCTATAAAATTTTCAGAGGCAGCCTGAGGGAAATTTTAAAGCCCGTCCACTGCTTCCAAATGGCCAACATGGGCACAAAGAACCCCTGAAATGCTTGAACATCTGCACTAAGCCAGATGATTATCATCACCAATACACAGAAAGAGATGTGACTGAGAACTTATAACCCTTAAAAAAATGAGTACAGCTTTGCAGGAACCACCATTTCAGGTATGAGAGGTAATTTCAGCCTGTTCTTCAGGCAGAAAGGCTTTCTCTTTCGAAGTTTTCTCCTAAGACTGGGGATTGAGCATTCCTTAAACAAAACCAGGAGAAGTGAGGAGTCCTATGAGGACCAGGGAGTTGGACTCAAATCATCCTTATGGGCCTCTACTAACTTGAGATATTCTATGATTCTATGGAAAAAATCAACACCATTGTGTACTTTTGCATAGAAAACAGGTGGAAATAAAAGGCTTCATCAGAATGTAGCAGACCAGATTCATAACTCTCCTGACCTCAGGGAAGAAAATGGATTTTTATTACCAATCAAAATTGTTGTTTGTGTTTTGATAATAAGACATCCTATGGGACCTGAGTCACTGAAAACAGGATCTTGCTTCTCCTGAAAAATTCATGAACTTTTCAGCGGATGCTGCTAAATTTTGTAGGTTTGCAATGAAAGTTGATATCAAGGAGCAAAGCAGCAAAATGAGTTAATATGGGCCAGAGATATGAAAGTAATACAAGAGCTTTTGGAAGCTTACCAGAGGGAAGAAAGCAGGTCTACTCATAAATAAGGAAGACATGAAATTAATATTGTTTCAGAAGTGACTGAGATAACGTACAGTGGTATCAAGCCTGTCATCAGTAAGAATATACATCAAAAAGGTTGAAATATTAGGAACAAAGAAAAACTACTAAAAAGCCTTGGAAAATATGAATCCAGCTGGTCTTGATCATATCTTAGGGCAATCACCTCCCAGAGTTATATAAGCTGCAGGCTTCACCTACACTTGAGAGTCACAGCAATAAAATTGATGATGTGGCCCCATAATTGAGCATGATTGAATTACTGCAGGTAAGCAAGTTACTGCATGCCAGCTGAGCTTTGGTAACTATCTCTGTTGCTATCAACTAAGTTATGTCTATTCACTTTCACTAACAACATAAAATGAATTTACAGAAACTAAAGCAAAAAGTGGGTGCCCTTATTACAGTTTAAGAGTGGCATGTTTCACTTCGATGTAAGTAGATTCACCATTTGTTTCAGGTAAATTAAAATGATGATATTAGTTTGGAGGTATAAAAAGCTAATTTAAAGCTAAGGTAGAAGTAATTTATCCAATAACTGGATAAAAGGAAATACTGTAGTGCACTTCAGACAAGAAAAGAATACTCTTTGGAAATGCACTGTGAAAAGGAAATTTTTAAAGAATTAAGGGGAAAAAAAATCATGTAAAAACCAGCTCAGAGGGCTGTTTTTTTCCACTTGTATTTGATGAGTAAATCCCTATTTTCTAATTGATCTTTGTTCATTTCGCTCAGCGAATTCTGCAATAAAATATTTTTCAAAGTCAGTGAATGAATCAAACGATGGCTCCAGTGATCCCCACACCAAGCAATACATGGACCGGTGAAGAATAAATACTGGTCAGAAAACTTATTTTGTTACAAGTGCTAAAATTAGCATAATGAATACAGCAAATATTTGTAAATTTACTTTAACATTAAGCATCCCATTTCACAAGGTATCATCTGTAAAAATTGTTTAAATTGACTCTGGATTGAACTTACCTGTATTGAAAACCTGGAAAGAAGTTTTAAGTGCCAGAATGAGCTTCAGGAGCACCGTACTTGTATACTACTAATACTAGACAACGTTCTCTTAAAATGAGCACCTCATTGATGAGCAAGTAAATAGCATATTATCAAAAGCCTATAGGTCATCCTGCAGTGAGATTTTTACTACTGTAACCAAATCAACTACTTTACTATCATAAAGAACTGAGATAGAATGAAAAGGATTTAGACAGATTTAAAAGCCAGATTCAATTGACTAGTACCCCTACTAATTTAACACACATTCTAGATGAAGAGAAGAAAAATCCGAGAGGCAACGATGTTGAAAGGTACAGAAAGATGACAAAAACCCAGCATGCTTGGATTTGAAACGTGGAACTGCAGCTGAAAAGTCCGATACAAATGGGGGCTGCATATGCAAGTACTTGGTACACAACATGAGGTAGGACTGGCATTGCGCTCTCATGCAGTGTCTTGGAGATATCATATCCACCTTGCACACCCTAAGAGGAGAAGAATGCTGACAAGTTTTAGGAAGCAGAAACACAGGTCATGAGACTGAAGAATACAGAAACGTTTGAGGCATATCATTCAATGAAACAATGAAAGACCAGGGAAGAGAGGGCAAGAAAAGTAATAAATGGCAACAACTTAAAGGCTGTAGAAGTCTGAAGCAGACAAATGGGCCTAAGAAATGGAAAAAATAGATTAGGCTCTAGGAATATAAAATGGTAGAAGAGCCCTTTTTTCTTAATTTTTACCTTCTGGAATAATGTGCAGATAATCAAAGTTCTTTGACTTGTTATTTTCCAGACTGAAGGCCAAAGTCATCAGAAAGTCTTTGGTATGAGCCACACATATTGGCAGTGAGTAGGTTAATGGTATCTAACTAATCTTCACTTTTTTCCATTAGTTCTACATGGGGTTTTTCTCATTATGTACCAAAGTTTCCTCAGAACTCCAGTTATGAGATACATAAAATGAAAAAACTGCTTGTATTTTTTTCTGGATAACCATGGTTCTCTATATAGCCTTTCCCTTGTGGGAGAGTGATGATTGATTGCATAAAACCCAAGTCCTTTCCTCTCTTTTTCTTTCCAGCAGGTTCAGAATCACTGAAAGTTCCGAATTCATATTTCATTAGCTTCTCCTTCTTCTGCAGTTCTTTCAGCATTGCAAACCACCATTTCTTGTGAGTATTGCAGAGACAGGAGTTTCTCCATAGTAACGTTTGTGTAACTAAGATTGATTTTCTCCTTTGCTAGTTTTCCCCAAACTAAAACAATCTGTCCAAAATCTCACACACTTTTTTTTTCTAACAGACCATACTTCTAAAAAAGTTACAGAGGAAGTCAGCTAGGTTATTTATTAGGAGCTGTAGCTTGAAAAAATCAGGAGGACTGCAGTCTGAAAAAAACGACAAGACTTCCTGAAGGACGAGTATCCCCAAAATTTCAGTGTATAAACCCAGAGACTGCTTGATTCAGCAAAGTCTAAGTAAGAATCTGGTGCCTGTGATGGCTTAGCAACTTCTGTTTCAGAAAGAAGTTTGCTTTAAACTAGCCAATTTGTATTCCCTGCCATGTGACGTCAGCTGCATATCCATTTTTCACTGGTTAAAAGTTTTCGCAGGTCTGTTTGATTTTTGCGCCATTGCTGCTTTAAAAAGCCACGCTGCACCCGCATTAAGGCGGTCTTTCTGTGCTCTCTGCCACCCCCCGGACCACCGTCGCTCACGCCGTGCCAGCCGCCCCAGACCACTGCCGAGCTGCGCTTTTCTCCAGAGCCGCCACAGCTTCTTGGGACCCCACCCATCCCTGCCAGTGCGAGCCACGCCGGGAACCACTGCTGAGCCGCTGCACGCCATGAGCACCGCCGGAGCACCAACCGAGCCGGGTCCGGACTGCCCGCACGCCCGAGAGCTGTTTGCTTTTGCTTTGCCTCAATCCACGACAGAGACTGGTAGGACTTTGTGCTGATTCTACTTTTACTTGCCGAGTCGGGAATATTGTAATTGTGCGGATTTCTGTGTTCCAGTCACGCGGCAGACCACGTGGCCGCCACCATCTCAGATCACTGCCGCAGATCGATTTCACTGTTGCTACCGGCCGCGGGTTAACCCTCGCCTTCCCAAACCCCTCAATATCTCACTGGTTCTCCTGTGTATTTAATATATCCCTGTTTGTGGTGTTATTAAACCTTGTTTCAGTTTCCCAAAACATTTAGAGGTCTCACTAATTCTTTTCTCCCTTCCCCTATCTCTGGTGGGATAGGGAAGGGTGTTATCGTCACCGGACCTTGGCTCAGCCTCAGCCAAACCATTGACAGTGCCTCTGGCTGTGTAGAAATAGTTGAGAAGTCATTTTCCAACGTTCAATACTCCAGATTTTTATGAAGATGTCTCCAGTGAAACAAATTAGGAATGACATCATTGTACGCTGTGTGTTATGGTTGTTCTCAGAAAGGGTGTGCAGTTGTGAAGGTAGAGGACAAGCCCTCCAGAGCAGACTAGTCTGAAATGAACAGACTTTTCAGATGCTGAGCTGAGTGCAAGTTTCAGAATTTCCCATTGCAAAAAAAATTAAAAGAAGTTGTTCTCAAGGTTTCTCACAGAATAAAATGACATTTTGAAATTGTTCTGGTTTTGCTTCATTTGACGCCTTTTTACTACTGCCCCTATATTATTCAAATTGTGGGTTTTTTTCTTATTCAATAACTAATGAGGAGAGCTGTGATTAACCCCCCCCCCCTTTTTCTTACCAAAGATCTAAAGACATTACCTGCTCAGTAATGTGTGGCTCAGCCAAGGTATGGTTTTTACTTCACAGTGTTGGCAGTGTCAGCATGTACACTGCAGAGCTCCTAGTACTGCCTGCACCGAGGTGTCTGGTGCCATTTGAAGTCCGCTGGGGTAACGAGCAATCTGCATTGGACAGGCAGTGAGGACACAACTCCTAAGGCAAAGCTGGGGACTTCTGCAGCGGCAGCCCAGGCCAGCTGGGAGGCTCCAAGGCATCCGAAGTGACCATAGCTGCTGCATTTAGCCAGTGGGATTACTCTCCAGGCTCTGTTGACTGCATTGTACCCTATGGAAGCTTGGACATTTGGTGCACATGTGAAAACTTAAATTTAGGTGTCTTAATCTGGAAATGAATCTCACCTGAAGGGCAGTATTCTGATGCCTATCTTCAGGCACCCTGTGCCATGTGAGCTGTTCTGACATATCTAAGACACCCTCATGGGGCAAGCAGATATAACAAAAGGCATACAGGAGGCTCAGGCCACAGTGGAAGGACAACTGAAGGTCAAGTAGGATCCCTGAGTTGTCTCTGATGGCACTAGACATCTAAATTTAGTCATCTTAACCCACTCTGGATGTCTATGATACCCAAATAATTTTTTTTTCAATCTTTTCTACTCAACGAAAAGTATCAGACACTTTGGATCACTTCAGTAGTCCAATGCTCTCTGAGATGCTCTCTGACTGTCCAGCCTGATCTGCCACTCCACTGTGAAATAGATCTCCATATAGATGTCTTAGAAATTCTTATTTAGCTCAGGTGACAAAGGATTCTTATGTCATTGCCTGAATGAAAGCCTCCTGAAGTGCATTTCTTCTTGTCCTAAGGTTAAGGTCTAAAACAAAATAGATGAATTATGCTCCAGTAGTGCCTAGTTTCTCTGACTTGACTATGAGGGGATTTTTCATCTACTCTAGCCATTTAACACCCGAGATGAATCCCACTTAGAATGCCAATACTTAAGTAGCAGCTGCCCTTAAAGATTAAAGCAATGTATTTTTGTTTAGCTATGATGTTCTCCAGGTCAGAGTTTGCATCGTACAATACAAAATGCGTTATGAAAAATGCAAAATCACTGACACCATAAAAAGATAAAAAAATATACAAGTCAAAACAGCTGTCTATAATAACAGTAAAAATCAGCATTTAGGATTTTGAAATCTTTAAACTTCCCAGACTTTCTTTTTTAAAAATTTTCCACAAATAATACTTTTGCAAAATTATTACCAAGAAATGTCTTGAAAATGGATTTTCAACAGCTTCACATTTTGAAGGAAGTAAGAGTAAAATAAAAAAATGCAAAAGAACTACCAGTATGACATTCCCACCAATTCCCTCGTATCATCCTGCACAACTCTGTCTACAAGATACAGAGCGGTTGAGAGTCAGGCACCGTGATTGGTAGATGGGTGGTTATTGATGATTTCACAAGTTCTCATTTTTCTTTCAAGGAACATGAGCAGTAGTTTTGATATGCCATGATGTATCTCCTGCTTATGGGTACATCAGGGAAATCAAAGACTAGAATAATCATCAGCAGG
>NW_010387897.1:29810-47480 GCF_000710305.1 Buceros rhinoceros silvestris | reverse complement strand
CAGGAAATTTGCAGGAGGTGATCATGATGGGGAAATACAAAATTAAGAATAGTAAAGTACCAGTGGAATTTTTGAAGGTGTTTAATTATTGGCCTATCAATGCTCATACTGGAGTAAGTAATGAACATCCTACTTCTTCAAGAGATGGAGTGTTACACACTTTGGGAAAAACCTAACCTATTGGGGAGAGATGGAGAGAGAATGAGAGGTCTAAGTGTGAGGTCATTTGACTTCAGAAGTAGAGGGAATGGGTTTATTTTTGATGAGTGTTCCAAGACTTTCCTACATGGGAAGGACATAGGTAGAAGAAGATAGAAATTTCTTCTCAGCACTGAAATTTCCCTTTGAATTATGGTGGCTTAGATCACTTCAGCTCAGAACCAATAGTAAAATTAAGATGCAGTGCTCTGAAATGCCTTGCAACACAGTAAATAAGCACTTACTGTGTAGCCAATGGATTGCAGAAGATGTATGTTCCCACAGATACATTGTTCCATGTTGTTCAGCTAGTGGGCTAGAAAATTCATTGATGGGGATGCTGCAAAGTATTCAGGCTTGAACTCCATCCCCCTTCCTGGCTCTGTCTTCCTCCTTCATTCCCAGTAATGTATCTTTGCAGGGAACTGGCATTCTTAAATGGATTTCCTTCAAGGATGTTATGACAGGACCTGGATATGTATCATTGCAACTGGGCTTTTTGTTTTGTTTCCTTTTAAGAAGGTCCAAAGGTGGTTGCTGGTTAGAGATCAAGCTTTATGGCTTGTTTTTTCTCTGCAAAGAAAGCTTATGCATTCTTGCTGAAACAGGTTTGTATTCTCAAATTACCTACACTGAGTTTTTTTTCATGCTCCAATAATGACATGTGGCTTCTCACTCCATAACTGCTTTCCAGTGAAACTACCAATAGAGCTACCCATATTTATCGGTTATTTGCCTTGTTTTCTCCCCACTTACTCTAGACAACAATTATTTGTACTGGAACAAATTGTGAGTTTTGAATGTATTTTAACACAGTAGAGAAAATAAGGCCTGGAGACTTCTAGTTTTGACTCAATGGTAAAACTAACTGAGCAGAAGCAGAATGAGACCCTAAAACCTAAAGGAAATAGTAGGACAAGAACTATCTAAAGAGAGCACTGCCTATTAATTGCTGAGCCTTCATTCTCTCTCTCACCCTAATAGTATTAAAAGACTTGTACAGACATCTGAATTAAAAATAAATAGTCTGTAATTTGAGGCATTTGTTTAACCTTGATACTGAAGATGCTCTCTAGGGATACAGGCTAGGGTGCATAAAAACAGGCTGATAATTCGGTGAATGCTCAATGTAAAATACAACCATCTTTCTGCATTAAGCAAACACTGACAATGCTCCCAGGACATAATTTCTTCATTTGCAGCATGAGTGACAACATGAGTGCTGTCACCTTTAGGATGTTTGCTCAGCCAGCCTGAGCTTGACACCCAACCCTCTCCCCCTGACCAGATGACAGGGAACATGACTGGCACACTTCAGGAGGTGATGGAGCTTCTTGTTTCTGTGTCATCTCTGTCTAGGGATGATTGGGGTGATGGAGATGGGAAAAATACTTCATCAGTAAGAATCCCTGTCCAAATGATATGACGTGAAAACACCATTTAGTTTTGGCCAGTTGGAGACAGTTGATAGTGGTAGCATATCAGTTCAACTGCTAACTAAGAAGGAGAAATAATATCTAAAAATAGAATTGTCAGGTGAGGGCAGAAATATTTCCTTCCTCTGTGGGTGGTGAGATTCACGCATTTCACATAAATATATTTAACTCAGTAAGAATCCATACCCTTCTGCTTGCTCCCTTAATTTCTCACTGTTAGTAACTGTGACAATCACTACTCTCCACTCCTCTCATTTATCAATGACAGACTGAGACAATGCCCATATTAAGCACTGTTTTAGAAAACTCACAAGAGGCTGTGACTGAGCTGGGGGCTGAACCATATCTTAAGCCGTGTAATAGTGCCTAGTCCTTTGAACTAAAAGCCTACACAGATTTTGTTAGACAGCTCTACCACAGTTAAGCACTCATTTCTTGTCTGTCTTATAGGAGGATCCTTTACAGTTTGGTGTTCTGGAGGTAACCAGGGAAAGTCTATCACAGTATATTAACCCAGTAAAAATGTCATTCCAATGTCTGGATCAGGGTGCAGGCTTCCTGTTAACTAACAACAAGGGCCCTGTGATTTCACAGGCTTTGTCTGGACTTTTCTTGGCCTCCTTGGAAATTTATTTTAGCTTGTAAGTGCAATTATTTAAATAACTTCATTTAGGCTTTTGCTTAGTGCGATACAGCTCTCTGGCATAATACTTAATGCTGTATGAATATTTATAATACTAATATGAACATATACTGCTATGAATATTTATATACTAATAGTAAAAACAAACAAAAAAATAGTTCTTTCACGCAGAATGGTATTTGATCCTAGAAGGAAATACATCTTGGAGAAATATAGGCATGGGATGATAGCAGAGGCCTTGAAAAGATAGGCAAAGGACGTGACCCAAGGGCTATAAGTAGCTCAACAGTGGTCAATTACTAGTCATCACAGGAATTTTAGAAGTAACGTTTGTAAATTGTGGTATAGATAGTAACAGATGTAATATGGGCTTGGAGACCAGTGAAGAAAGAGAAGGGGTTAAATGTTGTTGGCAAACATACAAAAATGGCCCCAAATGGATCCAAGGTTGAGAAGGAAGAAATGATTAATGTTGCGCTCCAACTGCAGAAGGACTCACTTGCACAATCGCAGAAGTCAGCAACCTCAGGGCTCTTAGAGGTGGTGGAAGGGTGGATACCAAAGAAAGGTAGATATTAGAAAGTTTTGTGTATATATAATGTAATGCTATGTGATTTGAACTACTAAGTATCATCGTAACTAGACTGACGAATTTGTGACTTAACTGTTAAGACTAATCAGAATAACAATAAATT
Source organism: Buceros rhinoceros silvestris (assembly GCF_000710305.1). Lineage (NCBI taxonomy): Eukaryota > Metazoa > Chordata > Aves > Bucerotiformes > Bucerotidae > Buceros > Buceros rhinoceros. The sequence continues at coordinate 44,508 of NW_010387897.1, read as the reverse complement.
TTTGGCGCTGCCTATATAATATGTTCATTTTGCCCATAAAAAGACTTTGAGCATAACAGATAAGGGAGAATTCAAGCAAGCTATTTTGTAACTTGGACAGAACAAGCTGCTAACTCCATGTATGCCAGAAGCTCTCAAGCACCTTTCATACACTTAAGGATCACAGGCTTCTGCTGGTTTTACCATGGCAGGATATTGCAATTTGTTAGACATAAAGTTGGCAAGAAAGAAATTTAAAGCCTCAAGACTGTAAGCAAGAAGAAGAAACAAGAGACTGGGTGAGTGACTACCTTATTTCAGTTGCCACAGTCCTTAGAAGAATGTCTTTCATAGGGTAGTGCAAATGCATCAGGAGTATGGATGATTGGCAAAGGCCTATTGTGTCATACCAACCTTTTAACGCATAGTATCATCAATCCCACCCCGAGCCATGCTGAGCTCCAGCTACATGTTTGCTGTGGAGCAAACTGTGAGGCTTAGGAGGAGGACCACTACAAAGAGCTAGCATTGAATGTGGAACAGCAACATGCTCATTTCTGGGTCTTTACCTTGTCCAGTATTGGGTGAATAAGCCTCTGAGGAGGCTGGCCAGGCTCGATTCTTTCTAGCATGTGCCCCGAGGCTTATCTTTGATGAGTCCTCTATATGTCCCATATATGCAGAACACCATGTGCCGTGTCTGGCTGAGTATGTTCCACAACACTCAGGATGTCATTTAGGAAGAGCATCCTGCTCAGGTCTGTTAGGATATTTGTAGGAGAAACAGTCTGACCTTGTTGTGGGGGAGAAGGAAGGGGAGTGGAAGGCCATGATAGATATAATTTTGAAGGGCCAAAAGTTTGCTAAAAGTAGTGGGAAATTCATTTCACTAACCTGGAGTCTTCCTGTCTTCCTCTTAAATAAGATATTTGTCCTATTGGAGGAATAAAAAAGCTCAGAAAAAGGTTTGGTTTGGCTTTCCTTCTTAAATAGCAGCCCACTTCTTTTTCACAGGAGACTTTCGAGATTATTTCTTTATTTTGGTTGAGACTTGAATAAAGATCATTCTTGTTAGGAGTAGCTTGGTCTTTATGTCCAGTTATCCAGGGATAACTCATTGCCAGACTTGTCAGGCCAGCTCATACTAGTCACTGTCATAGCTGGGGTTGCTGCAGCATTATCTAGAGTCCATTCAGAACATTCACTCAGAATGGCAACAGTTCTGCACACCCACATTGGCTTTCTGCAAGCGAAGCGAAGACAGAACCTCCGTATTTATGAGCAAAGACCTGTACAGGAACTAGCAGCGATACAAAAGATCTCCATGCCCTAGACAGAGACATACGTGCAACAAGGTACTACTCAAAACTGAAGGGAGAAACACATTCCTGAGTATGATATCCAATGCATTTATTCACCAAACAATCACTGGAACAGCTTAGGCACTTATTTTAGATGTGGTTTTCAAGAGTCATGACAATGTCATAGAAGGTCAAGGAGGCTAGTCTTGGATTAAGTGACAATAGCTTTTCTAAAAAGAAGAAACTTTGGTAAACTGGGAATACTGATTAGGAAATTCAAATGACTGAGAAATCAGGGACCTGAATGCCAAAGTGATTTAGGATTTATTCAGATCAAAGTTGCTAAAAACTGTCAGCTTGCATGACAAGCAAGCTGCAGGCTTCCTTGCATTAGTAATCTCCCCCTCCTTCCCCAGAGAGGTATTAGGAAGAAGCAGAGAGCTTGGAAGGAGTGAAAAAAGCTAGAACAGCACAAGCTATGACTATATTAATTGCCTGGGACCACTTCCAAGTTCCTTGGTCTGGGTGTTTGCTTCTGATATACCCCAAATCCGGTTTCTTTTTCTTCTTCCAAATGCACACTGATTACTATGATGAGGCGAACTTCAAGAAATATTTGATCTGAATTACTGGCAGATCAGGAACAAATTGCAGGTAAGTCTGTACCTGGCCTAAGAAAGCTGGAATTAGGTAGTATATTAATGTAGGAAGACTTTGTCATGGTGGAGAAAGGTTTAGTTTGTAATATTAAAACAAGACACAGAAGATTATTCAGCTATTGGATATGGGAAAACAAGAAGAGAAATGGGACAATAATGAAATACGAATACATGGAAATTAGTTAGGAGTGTTCTTGTTTTACCCTTGGTAACATGTGCCACAGTGGTGAGCAGGGGTACAAAGCCAATGACCTTTGGAGGTAGAGCGGTCAGAATGAGGACAGGAAAATGAAGGTCATCACAAGCAAACAAGTGACAGTCAGACTATGGTGACTACAGTAGTGCAAAGATTTTTGAACTGATATACCTGTCTGGCCAATAAATAGTCTAACCATGCTTTCAGGGCAATAAACTCATCTTCTGGTAGAAGGAAGCAGGGGCATTGGGAAGAGGTGCAGTGGAAACACCACTTCTTTTAAACGTCCGCTGACTGCCAGCACTGGCTTAAAATGCCCCCATGTTGTGCTTCCAAGTCAAGGGTGGGGGGAGGTTGTTCTCAGTTGGTTCAGAGGCTTAATGCTAAAGGCAGACACTACCTTAATTAGCTGACTGAAGTCAGCAGAGCCTGTGATATCAGACAATCTCTATTGCTGAAACTGAGGAAGTGCTACAAACTAAAGCACAACTCCTGAATATTCGACATTTAAAGACTCAAGTACAGATAGAAGTATATCAATTGACTGTGAATAGGAAGAGGTTGGAGGCTAAAATATTTTTAGATATGAAGGCAGAGCATTTCCAAAGCAAGCTCCCAAAATTATATAGGGGGAAAAAACCCCAAACCAACCAACCAACCAACCTAGCTAATTTGCAGATGAGGCTTATAGATTATAAATGAGTCCGTGAAGGAAATTGTTAGGGAGAGAAAGAAAGGTAATGCAGAATTTGCTGGAAGCTTTTTTCTTCTTTATGTGCAGTTTCTTGTAGGCTCAACTTGGATGATACTCCTGCAAAGGAAACAGATCAGTTTACAATTAGTCCTACTTTGACCTGGGCTGTTCTGCATGCCTGGAATAAGCCAAGAATAGCTTTAGCTCAGGACTGGGAAGCACTCAAGGGTGATACAGGAGTCAACTGACGGCCCAAGGAGATTTCCACAAATTTCCCTTCCTTTCGCCCGTATACTTTTCAGATTATAACAATCAGAAAAGTACTTTCTTCGTTTCTCATGAGATGTGTAAACTGGTGATATGCTGTGAAAAAAAGAATCTTTGGAGGGGTTATTAAGTTAAAGTCACAAGGGCTACAAATCATATTGTAGCCTTACCATGGGAACTTGATCAACTAATGTTACTTGCATTCGTCTTCTCAAGTTTGCTTTCTAGGCAGAGCCAGGCAAAGAGACAGAAGGTTAGAGGAGATTCAGGCTCCTTTTAGAGCCCCGTAATCTCTCTGAACATGGCTTCCTGAACATGGTCATGGGCATGGAAGCCTAAAGAAAGCGTAGGAAAACAGCAGGAGAGTAGGAGTCCAAAGTTTGGTGGTGGTCATGGAGAGTGGAGCTGAAGTAGCCCACTTACATAAATATTTGATAAGTCCTTTTAGCTGCCGCTGTAGCTTATGCTGGGGAGGCTAATGGATTTGCTAAAGAGATGTCAGTATGAATACTGATCTGAATGATATTGCCAGAAGTCATAGCTGTTCATTGGGTGATCCTCTATTTCACAAGACAGCATCTCTATTGACCATGCTCCTTCATGGATGTGACCTTGGTTGCTTCCTAATGTATTATGCACGAGGTAGATATCCCAAAGTCCCTTTTGCAGTCAGGCTAAAGAAATTTACTTCCACACTAGAGCCTAGTAATTAACTCTCAGCTCACATCATCGTCAAGATATTAATACTGGAATTTACTTTCTACTAGGAGGCATTCTCACCTATATGATAAGTCGCCTAAGTCCATTTATTTCAGTCATTTTTCACATATTCTAAATGAAATGCAGGTGTTGAGCATCCTCTCTTGAAGTAAAGACACAAGTTTTCTTTTTAACTAGCCAAAAAAAAAAAAGTTCTTCTTCTCATTTTTACCCTGCTGATGAGTTGAAACAAAGTATAGCACAAGTTGGAAGTAAACTTGTGAAATGAAGATTATATTTTTAGGGGTAAAGTCACAGAATAATGGGTTACAGAGACATTCTCAATATGTTGCACCTCTGCAGGACGAATAGTAATGTTTCTCACTCCTGCAAAAACCTCTTTTTGTACCCCACCAACAGAAAATGAACTTGAAGCTGTTGCTTATTCTGAGCTTCAATAACTCTTGGAAACAAACAAATTATATCTCTTGGAATATGTCTCTGCTTTCCTGCTGGTGTTTGATACATAGCATATGCGTATATTCTCAAGCAATAGGCTGAGAGCCCCTGACTTCCTCCCAAGAGGTTAGCACAAGTATGAGTCTTCAAGCAGTGATGCTTCCTGCTATGCTTCCTTCCATTCTACTGATTTTCTAGAGACTTAAGACATTTAACAGTCATGTTTTATTAGAACTTAACCCATTCTACAGACTACATAACTATATCCTCACTGTAATTTTGTGTAAGAAACCTGAAAGAAGCCCTACAGTATTAACTGAGTTTTATAGATTTTAAAGCAATTTTGATATAACTTTTTAAGGTTTTATCTTAAGAAAGTGCTTCTAAACATGAAGAAAAGATTCTGAATTTCTAGAGGCTTTCAATGATAGAAAGTGCCACCATTTCCATATGGCTATGCCACAGATTCTTTTAATTTAATTAATTTAATTAATTAGGTCTACTACGACCAGTTTCTGAGAGATGGATCAAGCCTCATACAGATTGCTACTACTCAGTATCTAGATAAAGCTCATGCAGGAAAAAAAGTCATCTCCCAGCCACCAATCCTGCTTCATTATTTAAAATTATTATGGTCAGTATGTGGGATTGATCTCTTCTCCAACCTATTGAATTTTACTGTCACACCACCACACTTGAACTTTACCTACACTATTATAGAGACATCTGTGTGTGTCTTTGCTATATATCATTATGCAAAACAGTGATGTGCAAACAGTAATTTCCCCATTTAAATCTTTGAAGGCTGCTTTGGCTTCTGTCCGTTAGTATTTCATTAACTACACTAGACCAGGGCAGTTCAACTCTTGCAGTGGAAGCTCAGGAAAGCGTGGGGTGAACAGCTAACTCTGCTTTAAATCAAAAATCAGAAAGGCGTCCAGGCAGGAGGGAGTTCTCAACAGCCAGAAATGTTGGGGTTTTGGTGATATTTTAGCTTCACCCCTGCTCATGTGAACTCCCAGCAAAGAAATAAGGTAATATTTCTGCGAGAAAAAAGCTGTTATTTTTTGTGACTCTGGCTGAATTCATATTTTATCCTGATTGCAAGGAGAGGATATGTCTTTTGTTAGACAATTTGATATAGTTAGAACAATTACAAAGAAGCTTTCAGGTGCACCAATACTTTTCAGATTTGCAACAGAAATCCAAATACCTGGTTTTTCCTGATGTTTCAGTGGCATAAAGTATTCTCTGTGTAACAGCAGAGAGACTGGAAAGGACCATGAGAGATTGTATTGTTAATATCCCTACACAAAGGAATGTCCAACTGTTATCAGTAAGAAGCAAATTGTCTGGATGTCGTGGCTTCAGCTATCCAGAGCAACTCCTACCTCAGGAGTGAGTGGAATGCCTCATTTAATTAAGAAAAAAAGGCACACATCACCAAAGTGTTTTGAGCCAAATACCAATGCAAGCTGAAATGCAGTAGTTTGGTATAACCTGCACACCCAATAATCTCTTCTTAGGGTAAATTTTAAGGCAAATTCAATATTCCCACATACATCTTCTGCTAAAAGCAAAATTCTTCAAACCATGAAGAGTTGATGCACTGACTGCTTATGAATTTTATTCCCATTGGCAGGAGGAGCACGGGAGAAGAAATGCTAACAGTTTTGTGCTAAGACGAGGAGTTATGTTGGTCTGATTAAAAATGGATATCAAGGGTGGTATTGTTAAGCCAAGGTATCAGGGATTTATTTGGTGAGGCTCTTGAAGTCAGACAGCGTGAGTGGGCAGTGGGAGGTGGGTTGCCAAGGCGGATTGGTGGAAGACCAGTGCTTACTGTAGCACGTGGGGACAGACTGAGTTTTGCAATAATGCATAGCAGTAGCTATGAGACCAGAGCCTATAGAGCTCACTGCTCATTCTTGTTTCATCCCCCAGGATATTTTCTGCAGATAAAATAACATTAAGCAGGACAACAGCTTTAATCATGCCGTTTTTCATAAACTGGGAGATTAAGGATGATCTTCTGATGGTGATCTGGTCTTCATGCTCTGCAGAGGTGTTTTTAACCTACCAGAGTCTCTTTTGTAACCCTTATTTTCATCTTCTCACCACCTATATCCCCAGCAGTCAGGTTGGAATACCTTCAAGTGGAATAGAGAAAATATTTATTTCCTTGAGATTATCACCTTTTTTTTTACTGAATCTGAGGCCTAAAATAACTCAGAGAAGGTGCCTTGCAAACACCTTTTTACTAGGAGCATTTAATCTTAGAATTTGGGCTGAGGCATGCATATACATAAGACGTATTTTGAAATGAGACATTTAAAAAAGCTCAAGAGATTCAGTATTCACACAGTTCATTCCCTTTGTGGCAAACAGCTACCAAAATTTGGCATAGTCACAGTTTTAAATTCTTAGTTTACAGAAAGAGTGAAAAAAATTACATCTTTCTCTAAGGAGATTTTACAGTTAAAAGATAACCCTGACAGAGATAACAGATTTGAATCGATTACCCAGATATACCCTTTTTCTCCTCCTTCCCTGAAGCTTTTAGAGAAGTCTGTTGCAGGCAGATTTCACAGACTCTCAGCCCAGAAAACAAATTACCAAGGCAACCTTGACACTGATGTCTGGAACTCGGTATGGAGAGAAACAGTAAGCACCTTGTATCAGTATCCCAAGTCTAAACCCCATTCAGTATTTCATAGTGCACACAGTGAAATTGGCTTTTCAGTCAGTTGCCTGCATTCTTGCACGCTCACTGATTTTTTTAAGTTTTGCTGCTACTCCAGAGATACTAGCCAATTCTTGTACACCCATAGGCTCCTATAAATAAAAATCTTGTCTGTTAATCTCTCAGATAGATCTTAATTAAAAAAGCCTCCCCCTCCCCTCAAAATCTTTAGCTGCTAATCTGCCAGTGCTAGCATTGCAAATAACTGTATCTAATTGGAAATGTGTCTTTTGAATCAATAGAAATGGATGGCTGAAGTGAGTGCATTCAACTCACCTGAATGAGGAAGCAGATGCTTTAAAAAAGCAGTCACTGAACCAGCTGAAGAGCATTTTGGTTGTTTGTTTTCTTTGCGTGAAAGCGTCATGTTCTTGATGCAAGAACGTTATCATCTTGGAATAAATTCATTCAGAAAACCATTTGTCATGCTATTTAAGTGATTATATCACTGTTTAGCCAGACTGAAAAAAAAAAAGGTGCAGAATACAAACAATTTTTTCAATTAACTTTTCTGCTTGCATTGAGTTCTGAATTATGTGTTGCAGTTCATGTATCACATGTGGGAAGTTTAAGTCCTTCTCAGGAGTGCATGGGGCTTGGTTACCACAACACATAGCTCTTTCACAGAATCCTTGAAGGAAGCTGCAGTCCATGGAGGGTCCATGTCGGAGCCAGCTCCTGGTAGGAGCTGTGGCCCATGGAGAGGAGTCCATAGAAGAGAACGTTTTCTGACAGGATGTGTGGTATGTGGGACACCCACACCGGAGCAGTTTGTTTCTGAAGGACTGCACCCTGTGGAAAAGGACCCATGCTGGAGAAGTTCTTGAAGAACCAGAGTCCATGGGAAAGACCTGTGTTAGAAAAGGTCGTGAAAAATTATGTCCCGTGGGAGGTACCCTATAGTGAAGCAGGGAAGAGTGTGTGGAGGAAGGAGCGGTGGAGACAACATGTGATGAACTGACCACAACCCCCATTCCCCAGGTCCCTGTGCTGGTCTTGAGAGGAGGTTGAAGAGTCAGAAGTGAAGTTGACACTGAAAAGAAAGGGAGGTGGGAGGAAATTGTTTTTAGTTTTGTTTTTTATTTCTCTCTATCCTAATCTGTTATTAATTAGCAATAAGTTAAATTAATTTCCCCAAGTGAAGTTGTTTGCCCATGATCGTAATTGGTGAGTGACATGCCTGTCCCTATCTCAACCCAAGTTTACGCTTTTTCATTATATTTACTCCTGCTGTCCTGCTGAGAAGGGAGAGTAAGAGAATGGCTTGGTGAGCAACTGATGGCCAGCCAACATTAACCCACCACAATCCTTTGAGGCATACAAAGTAATTATTAATGCCTACAATTTTTGGATGCAATTCTTGGGAAAAGTTGGGCCTCTAACAGCATCTGACATTTGACCATCCCAGCACCCTTTGCTTACCCTCCAAGGTACCTTCTCCACATTCCAATCATTCTTCAAAAAGCCTGGAAGAGCGAAGGTTTCTATTCCCCAAGTACAGGACAGCCTATATAAATCTGTTCTTTACTACAAAAATTTCATTCCACATACTCGATATGTAAGAGGTAGTTAAACCTCTTATCTGGAGGGCCTTAACTAATCTTCCATATGGAATTGCCCAGCAGGACTTGAGAGCAAAATAAAGCTTTAGTCCGTGAATCAACACTTCTCTCAACTCTCTTCCTTACTTGCAGAGTGGACCAGTGATAGCTTGCTCTGCTCTGAATTCTTAGCTAGGTATTTACAGCAGGGTGAGGAAGAAGAAGATCTTAAAAGCACTGCTCAGACATTAACTCAAGGATTCAGAGTGTCCCTTCTTTTCCTGTGATGTATTCCAGGGCTTGAAGTGCCAGCAGAAAGCAATGTGCTTTCCTCAGAGAAGCCAAGGAGATAGGTTACGGTTCCAATTGCTGTAACTTTGTCTTCAACTGTCCTGTGATAAGTATATTCCCCTCAATATCTCCAGGTGCCATGCTCCCTTCATTCCTCTCAAGGTGGGCAACAGCCTGGTCCCAAGGATTATGAAGAAGAATGACGGGGTTCTTTATAAACAAAAGAAGATGTGCCTTTGTTTCGCAGGTGTACCTATAACAGGAAAATCAGGTGGGAAGGAAATGTCACTGGAACAAGTATCTGGCTGCAAGCAAAACAGATAGCAATGAATGTCACCCAGACTTATACAGGAACAAAACCGGAAAGAGCAATGATTCATTCTGGAGCAACTGAAGAAGCAGAATCTTAGTTATGCATTTTAATGCCATCCAGGGCGGACTTTCTCCTTTTTGAGAGAAAGGTTCAGTATTTTAAATTGGATCCTCATTTTGTATACAAGTGGTAACTATTACCTTCAGAAGACTTTAATGAAATATTAGCCAATTTAAAACTACGTTCCACAGAGACATGTAGTTTATGTACAGCTGCCATGCCAAGAAAACTTTAATATCTGAAAACCATCTGACAGAGTGGGACTGGAACACAGATACACAAAGTGCTGCTTGAGAGAGGATCAATAGTACTATTTAGCTTTAATTTGGCCTGTGGTGCATATTCTGGCCAAAACCCTTTCAAACTTTTATATCTTAATGACAGAGATCGGAAAATAAAGATTTTCATAGCATGAAGGGATATACCCTGGATTTCTTCTGCTAGGACTATTTAATCACCATTGGAACAACAGTATTATTCTAATCTGCTTTACATTTACTGTGTGGAGACTCCGTGAGTACTGTTCTGCTCAGAGTACCTAGCCCTGAAATCTGTCTGTGTTGAAGTCAGACGTGATGAACGGTTTTGTAAACACCCAACCTAGCTTTACCAAATGCAGTTGAATATTGATATTACATTTCCAAGTACTTTCCTGAGGTCCTGAGTTGACTTACAGCCAACACTAACCCGCAAATTGCTGCAGAATTCCTCACTGCATAGCCAACTCTGCCATTATAAGCTAAACATTAGTATGCTCAAGCTATACTGAGGTTACGTTTTGGCTGCAGCATAAACTTGCCATAAAACAGTAACGACATGTAATCAAGAAAGTCCCTATACTGGACACAGAGCAGTCCAGCTCAGTGGACTCTGTCAGTTCTCAGGGTGTTTGGAATGGTGTCCGGATATTGCATGTCTTGATCTTGAAAGTCTGACTGTCAAGTATAGCTATTCATAACGCTAAGACAAGGCACAACTTTCCTTCTGCAAAATGAGAGAATAAGCAACCCAGTGCAGGTCTGATCTGCACCAACACAGTGAATCTACAGTCAGGATTACAACGAAAGGGCTGTTGAGACAGGGTTTTCCTCTACAGTGCTCAAGCCCTTGGTTTTGACACTTAAGTAGCCAGATCCAAAAGTGTTTTTGAAATTAAGGCTTTAGATAAAATCTGTTAAATACAGGAGGGGAAGGGTTACTGGGTGTAAAGCTGTTTTATTAGTGTGGATGGTCAGAAGGATGTGAAAACTGACCCATGCAGAGAAAAACAGAGAGGGAAGATCAATTTGTTTATGAATATCAGTTTCAGTGTTCACAGAATTAATGAAGCCTGCTTTCCAATGGGTGTATGTGACATGGTCAATTGACTTTTTAATTAAATTATATCACAGCTGCAACATGAAGTCAAGCTTTTCAAGACCCTGATGAATCTACAGAAAGGACACCACCTGACTGGAGTCTCTCATGCCCAGCAAGGTAAGAACTAAACTCTCCACACTTTCCCTGCATAATTGACCAGCAAATGAATGATCTTCTGTGTTGCAATTCCTTAGGAAAATGCTAAAAAACTGGTAATTAAAACAGGCAAATGCATTTCTGATAAAACTCTGCTTACTTTGGAGATCCCTTGGTTTATGCATTATGTCTGCTTCCATCGCCCTTTGTCTCCTTTACTTTATGCTGTATAATCTGCAGGAGAACCACTATTGTCTTCTGCTGGTCTGAAAAGCATGTGGAATATTTTGGATTGCAACACAATAGTAACAACAACTACAAAAACCAAACCAAAAAAAAAAAAATCCTCCCAAAATAATGAATCTGGATTGATGCCAGAGAGCAGGACTTGTAGTTTGAAATTCTGGAACAGATGGATGTCAGGTATAGGCTGTTGACCAGAACTACATTCAATTTATAGCCCTATGCATCCACAAGAAATCCATTACTTTTTGCAGGAATACTTCAGGGGGCTTTAAATTTTCACCTGAATTGCTGAAATCAGAATTTGACCCAGGTTGATAGATATTATAGGATCAGAAAGCAGGAGTAAGAGAGCAATAAATCGTATACCAGAGAGCAGAAGGGAGTTCAGCCTCTGACTGGTGAATTTAAGAAAGTGTACTTTAAAGTAAGGGGTCTCCTTTGTATTATTCACTTTTCATTAGATGATTTTCCTCTTAGACCTCCTCCTACTTTCATGCGTGCATGAAAGTTACACCCACTTTTACCTGCTACACTTACAGAGGGGAATGGATCTTTGCCAGAGTTATGCAGAACTGAAGTCACAAATATTTAAACAAGGAATCCAACAACCTTCTCCTGACGTAAGTGACTGCATTTTGTAGATTACTACATCTGTATGTGGAAGTGGGGTAAGCAGGAGAGTCACCCTGGAAGGGTAACATCTGGAAGGGCTTAATTGCGCAGTGCACCCTCAACCTGCTTTCCTTTCCTTAAAATACACAGACACCATTCACGCTCACTCAAGTCAAAGATTTAATTTACTGTCCCCACCTTTTCTCTCCTCTCTGATGTTGTGGAACAGTTGAAAGAACTTTGACTTAAATAAACAAACATTTAAAGTCAGACAAGAAGGAAGAATCTCCTTGCAAACCTTCACACTTGCGGTAACCACCTTCTTCCTTCTGCAGTCTGTGATCTGGAGGACAAGCAGATGAGAACTTGCTCATTTGTTGATGTGTTTGCATCTCATTGGCATGAGTGTGTGTGCTCTTACTTTAAAGTGAAAAGACAGCAGCCAGGAGGAAGACTTGTGCAAAGAGAATATGAGGTGCAAACAAGGCAGTGATGGGCTTTAAATTTTTTCATCCTCTTCAACATAGTTTATAAAACATGCACCAGATAAAAACATTGTAACCAGAGTAGCAAGAAGTAGCTGCCAGTTCTTTTTCTATTCAGTATTGTAAATACAGGGAGTAGAGAAAAATCCATCTTTGCATTTAATTTCTTCAGCTAATTCAGCTAACTAAATGTGCATAAATCTGCTTGCTCTCCCTGGCTTCTTCAGTTTTGCAACAGTGACCCATCACTCTGCCTTGGACTTTCCTGCAGTGTAATCAAAGATTATTAGTAATTGTTCTAGAACATTAGATGTAAAAAATGTTTTGTGGATCTGCATTACCTCCTTCACATTCTCCTAGTACTCATCTTTCATTGGGAGCTATCTTGTGTGTACCGTAGACAGGCCTCTTCATCTCACCATACACACCCTCTACAAGAGTGAAAAAATCAGTATACTCAAAAATGATAACAATCTGATTATGCAGATACATCTAAGCATCATTGCAACTCTCCTTACTGGCAAAGGAGTCTTAATATGGAGGTTTATTGGAACCTCAGGAAAAATGCTTAGGGTATTTTTGGGACTGGTTGGATCTGAACAAATGAACCACGATGTCTTACACAAGGACTCTCAAGTTCAGTTTCTGAGCTCAGTGGAAGGCTACCAGGCCATAAGCTAGGTCAGAATGTTGCAAATAAAGCACTCCTTAAATTATTTTGGTGTCTTTCTTTTATGGTCTAGACAGTAGAATACAATCAGAAATACACTCCTTTCTCCTCCTCTTTTATTTTTAAATGGATGGGGTTTTTATCTGTTTGAATCTAGACATGGATGCTCCACATGTGTAAGCTGAAATACATTTGAAAATGAACTTCTGGAATGAGCACACATTTCTGTAACTATCAAGCACAGCAATGTACACACAAAATTGTTATATATGCTTAAATCAGGGAAATATGTATGTCGCAGAGTTTGCGAAGTACATTATCATTGTATGTTTACCGGAAAAGTAATTTGCCCTGATAAATGCAATATATCATTATCTCACACATGGCCCTTATACACAATTCTGAGAGGCACCAAATGCCACTGAGAAAGTGCTGATAGAATGCTGACAAATATGTTCAACCCAAAAGATTAAAGGCCTGAGGGCAGACTAGCTCTTTCCAAAGACAGTTTAATCATTGAACTCTTTGAGCTCTCATTGCACATTGCTTTCTGAAACAATATTTTCCAGCCTCTAACTAACTTTAATTAGCCTTTTGCTTTCTACAATGGGGCTCTAAAGAAAAATCATTAACAAGGGTGTGTACATCTGTGTCAGCCAAGACCTCTCTGCAGCTATTTCCAAACCGAATATTTCTAGAGAAAACTTTAGACTCAAGCCTGTGATGTCCATGCAAGAAAAATGAAAAAAAAAAAAAAAGGGAAGCTGAGTAACTGAGCTTTTTATTTCCCTCTGTTCCCATCAGACTTACCTGTATCTACTAGGCAGCTCAAGCAGGGCTGGCAAACCTGGACCCGCTTGCACAGTTTTGGCCTGCCTGACCAACCTCAATCCTCTTTTGAAAACTCCTCTGGGGTTTGGGCATGCCAGAGGCTCAAAGAGTACCTTTTAAGTGCAAGGAAAGAAAATGTGAGAAGGGGGAGTTAGGACCTCTCACCTCATACAGATGGCAGGAATTTAGGGGTCATGCTCTTCTAGCATACAGCACAAGACAATATGACACCATAGATACACTCTTGTCTCCCAGCGAGGACCAGAAAGATCCCAGAGAGGACCATGGGCGATTGCCCATGACAAAGACACCATTGGTTTTCTTGTGCCATAGGTCATGCACAAAGCCCAGCTGAGGTCTTGTCTCTTTGTGCCCTGTAGAATTCAGGTGAAGCCCTGAACCTACCTTGCAAGTAGAGCTCTAATGGGACAGTCAGGCCCACTGCCATGGAGCACTAACAAAGAAGTCCCTATCCACCTGTTTGCCTGGCAGGCCTCCTGTCACTAACTCTGTCTTTTTGCCGATAGGACTTGTTTCTACATGCCAGCCGAGGGCTGAGACACACGCACCAGAGGAGCACCACAGGGGGCACAAGGGTAAGCCGAGGCAGCAGGTATGTTCACTGGGGTGCGTGCATCATGAGGCACAATAGACCGACAGAGACGTTTTGAAGAGATGGTGCAAATATGAGTGGGCAGAGGGGTGGAAAAAGAGGGGGCATGAGCTATGCTGTACTGCTGTGTGCGCTATGTAATGGCTTGTACAAAGTTTTGCACAGAATACTCTAAATATCTTTGTTGAATCACACTAGAGACCATTGTAAGGCCTAAATGTTCTTCCTAGCACATGAACAGGAATATCCGTGAAGGTCCTCCAGAGGAAATGTAGACAATGAACAGGGGCTCTAAAACTCAAAATAAACCAGTATGGAGATAACTTTATTGTATCTCTTTACAGTGAAACATCGAAACCTCAGCAGATGCCAGACTTTGCCTATGAAAACCGTGTTCATGACGTGATTAGTTGTGTGATTAGTTGTGTACTTTCAGCTCAGGGTAGAATCTTTTGTTTGATCAGCCTTTGCTTAGAAGAATGGATTTTTGCTTATATTTCTTCCATGGGAAGGTGTAGTAGACCTGTGGGGAACACACACAACCAAAATCTTTCAAAAGGTAGTTGCTTTCAAAATACGCCTTT
>NW_010387897.1:29281-29690 GCF_000710305.1 Buceros rhinoceros silvestris | reverse complement strand
TTTTTTTTTTTTTTTTTTTGCTTAGTTTGGGGAGGGGGAGTGGTGTGTATGGGGTGTGGGGTGTGGGGAGGGAAGTGATAAAGTCTATTTGTTATGTTACTATGGGATAATTTTTCGAGGAACTATAGAAGCAGCCAAGAAATACAGCCAATCTGCAGTAAAATGAAGTGCTGAGGCAATACAGCATAGTTAAAAAGCTGTGACAGCATAAAACTAGAGTCAGCATGAGAAGTACGGATTTTGCCCATTATGTATTTATAATGAACAAAAAATAACTCTGTTGTAGATATTTGTTTAATGGATAGTCTCAATACACAGCTGTTCAGTGCGCCTTTGAGAAGATGATCTGTTTATCTTCTCATCTGTAGCAGTGCACGGGAACTCTGCAGCTCTGTACACGTCAGCAGGA
>NW_010387897.1:17665-29159 GCF_000710305.1 Buceros rhinoceros silvestris | reverse complement strand
CTTGGTATACAGAATATTGGTGAATTGAACTTTTTTTTGAAACAAAGAAAGAAAAGCCTTCCTGATTTGTTAAGGGACTCCATTATTTCCTTAACCTTAGATCACTTATATTTCCAACTTTCTCAGTCTTTTCAATTTTTGCTGCAAAAAGGTTTTACCTTGCCAACAATAAAAAACAAATTTACTGTGATAGTTCCAGAGAAAACTGCCATGGGAGAACAGGTAGACAGGTGGCCAGCCTATGCTTTTACTTGATATTTTACCTTGGAGATTAGACCATCCCATGATTAGATCCTCTTATACTACTGTTTTTCCACCCATCATTGTCTTGTTTCTCATCTATCATTAGCAAAACTGCTTTTCCTAAAATTGAGTTGAGAGAATTTCTTATGAGCTTATGATTCATGTGGGTTCAGCTAGAAGACCAGGTTTTTGGTTTGTAATCTGAGGCAGACTTTGTCTTTCACGTCGTTTGTGTGAGCGGTTGTGAGAGTCAGTGGTAAGTGAGTTGTGACGATGATCCGTATCACTCATGCTAATTGCTGTGACTGCCCCAAGCTTGACATAAACAGCTGGTGTGGTAAAAAGATCCGTAACCCAGGTCTAATTTCACATCAGCCAAGAGACAGAGTAATATGGCTGCTTAATATTTTCCTAGAATATATTCTTAACCCAAAACAGTTGTCCAATGTGTGCTGATACGCAATGTCCTCGTACAGAATCACAATGTCTCCTGATATTTTGTCACTCCTTTGTTGGAATGGTTGCTAGCAGTGGAAGAGTGCATGAGGAGGTCTGTAGAGTATGGCAGCAGGTATCTGAACAGGAAGAAATTTCTTTACAATCAAATTCGGATCACATCTCTTACACTATATGCTGTTATACTCTCTCTCAAAGCAAACAAAAACCTGCATAACACATAACAAGCTTTTATCAACAGAAGAATGATACAAAGAATCTCACACAAAATGGTACCTTTTCCCTGGTAAATTTAATGATCCAAAAATAGGAACAGTATCCTGTCATAAGCAGAGAATAAGAAGAATCAGAAAATCAGCAAGGGAACAACTGCATCTGTTCTATATACTTCATTGTATTGCAAGTACCTAATCGGGGTTTTATAATATATTGACAGTCTTTCTTTTGCGTAAGAACACATAGGTAGTTTAAGTGTTTTTTTAATTGATAAATTGCCCTTTCAAAAAGCACGTTTTCATTGAAAAGTACCCACTTTTCTCAGGAAACTACATCTTTGTGTTTTCATTTTTAATGGACCGTTCTCTACCTGTTTCTTCCCAGGGTTTTAGAGGTATGAGGCAAAGGGCCTTGTTTATTGTTCATAATCCACAAGCCTCTGCACAAGAAATTTAAGAAAGAAATCTTAGCTGTAACAAATCTACTTGTTTTAATTTTTTAAAAATCTGTATTCATCCTTATTGGGGATTTTTTCTGTGTTTTACAAAAAGAACTTGGTATGTGTTAGAAACTGGATAATAGCAAAATTCTCCACTCAGATTTCACAGTCTCTTCTTATGCGGTGTAACTGTAGTTCTCCCAAGTCTGGACTGTGAGATTGTGTTCTCCTTTGCCCCTCCTGCTCTTGGATCCCTCAGGCAGCAGGACTACTTCAACTATGCACTGCATAAAGCTCAGTGTGCTAACCCCTTCTGACTACAGTCTGTTATGTAGCAATGCTGCAGATGTATTTGTTATTAATATGTGTAACATAAGAAATTAATGCTTTTTATTAGATGATTTTATGCATTTTTAAAATGTTGTAACACCCTGCGGATTTCACCCAATTGGAAAAGAATTATTGAGCTAGAGGATAAACAAAATTTTTGTCCAATGAATCTGGCCTCATCCAGGGCGTGCCTCTGAATGCTACTCCTCGGAGGCTCCTTGTGGAAATGAAAGGGTAGGTAAAGGCTCATTCATTTCCTGGCTTCTTCTTTAAGATTGTATAAAATAGGGTGACTTAGTGAAGCACACACAAACTCTTCCAAGTTCAACATAAAAGATGTGCTAAGTGGATGCTGCTGAGAGACTAATCAGCACATCTCCTGTCCATCCTTTCAACACAGCTCCTCAATGCACATCTCATTGTTTTCAAAGGTCTAGCCAGCAAAGGGAATTTTGCAGCTACTTCATGCTGCTGAAGTGTCCAGAAGCGCATCTGGCTGACCTCCTGCCTCAATGCCCCTCTGGTGATCTATGCCACCAGATGCCAGTCTGGAGACTAGAAAGAGGCAGAATTAGAACAGAGAAATTCCATTTTGCCTGGCAAAAAGAAAGGAAGGAATTCTTGTCCAGTTTACATGAGGAGTGTTACATGCAGAATACGTGCTGGCTATAATACCTTGACCTGCCAGACACATCTTACTGCATGGCTCCTTCATTCATTTCATTCTAATAAATGATCAGTGTGAGAATAGACTGATGAGTCAGAACATGCTGACAAGCACGTCTTCTGAAGGGGCTAAACAGCCAGCACAGGCCTTGATGATTTCAGACAATTTTCGATCAGGATTTAAGCATCTGTGAATAAAAGCTTTAAAATCTGCCTTCAAAATAATGATTGTTGCACTGGGGATATGAAGAAGATTTAACGTCTCAGCAAGCATGGGGGGAAGGACATGAGGCTTACCAAGCCATTCGCTACATGTTTCCTGCCTGTTGGGATACTCAGATGAATGTAAAGCATATTGATGAGGGTATTAACAGAATGAAATGGAGAATGCTGTCCCCATAGAATAAGAAAAGTCTCAGCGATCACATTGTCACATTTAGATTTTTCTGAACAAATGAAATAAACTGGAAGATTCTGGTTTTTAAAATGGATCTACAAGGACACTAAAACTGCAGTTATAAATCTAGCCAGATGAATTTGCAGGCCCCACTGGTCCTCCCTTTGAGATATCACAATACAATCTCATCCTCTGTGGCAGGATTTTCATAAGAGCCTAGTGCTTGTGTGAGCCTCCTCTTAGTGACAAATAGGACACGTAAATGACAAATAGGAGATGTAAATTTGCTTTGAGGGAAGGTGAGAAATGGTTAGGAAGGAGCGATATAACATGCTACCCATGTATGGTTGCTGCATGCTGCGTTTTGTGTCAGCTGAAAAAAGCCGCTTCATCCATGCTGCGTGTGCATCCCAGCATCTACCTGCGGAAGCTGAGTTTGGCCCAATAATGAACCTATTTGTTAATCCTCTAGTGCATTTGTAACACAACTGGATAAATACATGTGCAGGCACCAATTGTAAATAGTCTGAGATTAAAATGAAATTAACTCATAGAGATGATATATAACTGTACAAAATTTCCATAGTTTTACTGTCTCCTGTCTTTTGCAAGTTCACCTGTGAAACGTCGATTTCTCCTTTTGAAGATGTTGTATAAACTTAAACTTAGAAGGAAAGGTTCTTGCATCCCTTTAAAATGTATCTTTTGTCTAAATGGCTGTCTCTCAGATCTTCTTCTAAAAGAGACCTCACTGATGATCTTTCATAGCATAAAATGAAGGTGTTTTGTATTTTGCACAATACAGACACTTTTGCTGTTATTAATCCTGTGCAGTAAGTAAGATCCTTTGCTGCAGTGATGGGATGGACATTCAGGATGATAACAGGATGCCTACCATTAACCTTAGTAGACTTCGTCCTTTAAAATAATGTATTAGACTATATCTAAAATCATACCACAACTACCTCCAAGGTCTTTTCATACATGAATATTTATTTATAATGCAGCTTTATCTCATCGATATATTTTCACTAAGACAGAAATGCTTTCTTCAAGGACACCTACTGTTTGAACAACCTCGTGGTATATACTTTTTTCACTTTGACCCTGTAATCAGTACACTACACAAGATTATACTGAAAAATCACATTGTGTTTCTTAGCTTACATAACAAAATTTTAAGGGAAGTGGGAGAAAGAGAGCGCTGGATCATTTGAGCAGAATGAACTGCAGAAAAATAATATAATCTCTTCTAGTTTTTTCAAAGTTACTTTTCATGTTTTTATCTCAGCACCAACTTCTCAACAGAAGACATACTTGGGCCTCCTGCTGTTCCATTGTACTGATGCCAGCAATAAAGATTTAAATGGTCTTGTGTTGAATTTGGTTTTGAGCTACATTTCTCTGGGGAGGTACTAGTGGTTATACCAAGAGCTAGACAGAGGTGGCTGTCTCTGAGGGGAACGTGAAGGGAATCTTGCAAAGAGAAGGCTTCTAAGACCGTGTTCCACTCATCATGCATCCTCTGGTCACCCTTGTTAAGATAGACAAGATAAAATAACATCAACCAGCAGCCCACAAACTGAAGTCAAGCTGTAGATGTGATAAAGGAGCCAACTGTCTTGCAGTGCACAAAAATGTTACTTCTGTCTATAAAGTGTCATACTGATGAGTCATCTCATGTCTTTCTATGTCTTCATTACATAGAAAATGACTTCGTTTGTTAAATATGCCAGCTAATCCATTGAAGTTTGATTTAATGGCAATCAGTATAATCATTACACATCACATTAATCCATTAATGAAAGCATCTGTAAGTCACCTGGCTCTGCTTTTTTTATCTATATTCGAACAGGCCATTTCCAATGAGTGCCCAGTAGAATGCGACTATTTATCAAACCATAAGTGTTCTGTTCAGAATTTACGGAATTGCTCATTAATAGTCTTCTATTGTGCATTTTAACTGAGCTTGGAGTAGATGAGAGGCACACCTATGCAGAGTGATTAAGCTGTACTTTTTCAGCTATGATTTTAACCACATCACTTAAATGACTGGAAGTTTTTCTTTCATGGTGGATACAGGCACCTGTGTAACATCTGCTATAGCTGTTAGCTTCAGGTGCAGAGCTCTTGGTTATATGCAAACAAGTCTTGGCCTATACCTTAGTCAGGTAAACAGCATAATCAAAATGGCTGGGCTGTCTCATATGATTAAGTTGAGGAGATATAATCTGTAACTGAAACGGATGGATATGGGAGTACTTCTCTTAGAAAAGGGAACATATCTGACATATTTGACTCAGAATGATTGAAAACATGGGCTGGAAAGGTTAGGTTCACCTTACCAAACATAGAAACCTGCCTCCAAATTGAATTTCCTTTAGAGGCAACAACGAAGAATAGGCACTTTCAAGATATGACTCACCACACTACAGCTGTCTAAAATAGCTCTCAAGGGTTGTGCTTTAATAGTACCTCTTTCTCTCCTCTGATTACAAATGCATGCCATTTGACTCGCTTCGGTATAAGCATCTCTGTTGTGTTTGTTAAAAATGAGTGGTAAGTATATGTATGAGCTGAAGGATGGTGTTGGAAAAGTAGTGGTTTTGTCACTAGTGTCCATCTTGGGCCAGTGGACCGTGTCAGAATGGCAGTGTTGTAACTGTATTGACTAGATAGATATACATGTTATGTGGCCTTTCCTTCCATGCCAGCATTATGGTGGCCGGTCCCCATGGCCTTGCAAACTGTTGCCTTCATCATAACACTGGTTTCACGTAGCAGCCAAACGTATTCCTTTCTTTGCCATCTCCTCTGCTGTTTGTCCTTTTCTCCCAAGATTGCTTTGCATCTCATGGTGACAGTTCACTTTCTTCAGCCCTCTTGAAAAGCAGTACCTGCCAACAACCCCGACTTTCACCAAGTTCCTTAATTCTGATGCTGCTAGGCTGGAACTGTTGCTCATGGAGACATGAAAGGGAGCTGTTTTGTTTCTCCCAGTGACCAGCAAATACAGGTTCCACAGCAGAACAGTCAGATGGAATGGAGCAGTTCTTCCTTATGAAATATGACTATCAGTTCCCCCATCCCCACTCCTTCTTCAGCAATCTTTTCTACATATTCACATGCATTGCCAAGATTTTTTTCTAAGAGAATCAAAACATATCCACAGAGTCTCCATCCCTCCTTTTTCACTCTCCTTTCACCCTCTTTCTCCTCCTTCTCCTTCACATGTACTGATGGACTGCTTTGCGAACTTTTCTTGTAAGTCAATCATACAGCTCCAGCAAGACAACTAAGATAATTAAGAACATATATACACACATGCAGTTTGCTTCTTACTGAAGAATGTCTGTGGGAGATAATAATATCCTTTATTAGAACAATTAATGCAGTCAGAAAAAATACGAAAGATTTCAGGCACATAATTTTCACAGAGTTGCTGTTCAGGTTATTATCGATGATTTAATAATTAGAGGGAAAAACTGCAGAGGTTGTACCATTAGTCTCTATTCCAGAATTTACACACACAATGACTTGAAGAAACATGCTGTGATGGCCTGCACCCGACTCCCAAGGAGTGTACAGTCAAAGATAATTTATGTGTTGTGGTGGTTCACCACTCGTCGCGAATAGTTGGGGCAGACAACATGACAACAGCTTGTGTGCACATCAAGCCTTTATTGAAATACAACTGCAGGAAACTGCTGCAACACCTACATACTGCAAATTGCAACTGCGTAGTTTCTCTCTTATCACATAGATTTATAGTTTTCCGTGGAGTGTTATGATTTACGTGCTTTACCTGGATTGGTTTCAAGTTCTCTGTCCTGCCCAGAGATGAGCGGCTCTCCAATCACCCACTGACACAACCTCTCTGTCTCCTCCTAAACAACATGCCTCCTGCTGTTGACTGACAGCAGGCTTAGCTGGGCTTCTTCCCGGACCGGCCGGGGGGTCACGACCCTCAATGTTTCACAAAAATAATATTCTTTATTCCTTGTCTTTCTTCCTTCCCCCCTAATCTACTCTAGTCTGCTAGCACAAGAGAGAATTAATGGATTAATTGAGGTTTCAAGCCTTCCTTTCATAATTCTTGATTTAATGTGAATTTCAGCAATGCAAGAAATGCAGAATAAGGTTTTTAATCTGTAAACTTCAAGTAGAAAGATCTCAGGCTGATCTGAAACTAACGAGATTAATACAGTTAAGAAATTAAGTCTATGTCGAGTTATGTGAATTTACACTAGATATATAGGTTTGGTTTGTTTGCATATTTTTTTTGTCTGCTCTCCTGCTTGTGGGGTACTATGTACATTTTAGAGGTTTTGAATATGGACACAATGTGAAATTTTGTGGGCAAGGACAAACACTCGTTTACACAGTTAATCCAGGGGGATTACTCAGCCTAAGCACTCACCAGCAAGAGTGCAGTTTTATTCTGATACTACAGGAATCCATCAACCGAGTCTTTGAGGTTGCTTTGGTCCCAGTTTGATGTTTCCCTGTAGTATTCTAGCAGTGCTGGTGCTTTTGCTTTTTCATGGTGAATAAAGCAGTAACAAAGTCAACACTATGAACAGGAAGGTAATCAGACACCTATACATGAAAATTACACACATGTCATTTTGGTTAATGGAAGGGAAAGCACCCATATTCTCCATCACTTTTACTTCTTCCTATTCCGTTCTTTGCTGGTCCGCAATTTCCTTCACTTGCTCTGTTTTGCTTTTGTCTCTCAATGCTTTCCCTTTACATTCGCTCTTCCTATGTAACCTCAAGGTCAATGTGGAAAGGTAATGAACTGCTACCTGCAACCACAATTCGTTGTCCTGGTGTACTCTGCCTTTCTCCCACACAAGGATGACTTGCCTATTTCAAAGTCCTATCTGCTGTACATGTCCTTTGAGGGTCCAGTCATGAATGTCCTACTTTCATGATCATAAATCATGCTAATAAAAATCCACATTTTTAAATGAGGAAACAAAGATTAAAGGCTCTTATCTTCGCTCACTCAGATGATGACTGCCTCTTGCAGCTTGGAAATGCTCCCAGCTCATGGGTTTTGGCACCCTAGCTGCCCTAGCAGCTCCACGGTAGAATGAGGTCCAGGTGGACACTATCTTTTCCACTTAGTACCACTCAGTACCTAGTGTAAATGGTTGTGCAGTCTTGAAATGAACCTTGATGTTCTCCAGAAGCCTCTCAGTGCATGCAAGTGGAGTACAAGAATCATCTTGTAAGGTGCCCTGCAGAGTGTGTGCTTCCCTCAGAACAGTCATTGACCCTGTGGAGTAATGACAGAGCCTTCCAGTTCATAGCTCTGTGCTTCTGTACCTAGTCTGTACTGGTTTGCTGTCAGAGGCCCTGAGCAGCCATTCTGAAGACTTGAACTGCAATAAGAAATGGTCAGCTCTGTTCCCAGTCACTCCTAGTGATCAAGAGCTGAGTCCAAACGTATAGGAATGCAGAGATTTTTCTGGCTATTCATATTTTGGTATGATTTATTTTATGATTTCCAAAAGTATGCAAATGGCAAAGACATGGAGAAAATACAGATATATCTGTATTTCACCTGCCCTAATATCACGTTCTCCTGCCCTGATATCAATGCCTTTCTTTGCTTCCCTAAGCCCTTTACCTTGCTCTCATCAAACCTCCTCGTATCTCCATTCACTGCACAATTACATATGAATTCCCTGAGTAGCATCTGGTATCTTCAATGAATGAAGCAAGAGTCCTTGGAAACACTGGATGTTACAGAGCAATAAAGAATACAGTGTAGATAAAGAAAATGTAAAAGCAGCATGAAAACCTACATTTGGCATTTGCTGATTTCCAAGCTTTTGATTGGCAACTTATGCTGAAGAGTTCTTTTGCTATGAGTGTTTGGGTTTAGCATCATTCCCTCCGTTGCATTAGTAGGAGGTGATAGGAAGCTTAGCAACATTTGAGCACTTATCATCATGTGAGCTTGAACTTTCTAATTAAACTGCTGCCGCCTGACACAAAGACTAACCAAAGGAGGATCTGTCACTCTGCACCATGCCAGGCAGCTGAGCCACCTGCTTCTTGAGAGCATGACTGTGTGGTGTGCTGTGCTGTGCTGTGCTGCCTCACTCTGGTGTGTATTTGGTGTTTTTGTGTATCCTCTGAGACATTCTGAGGAGGTAATCCTCCCATTCTTGGCAGGCCCCGGCTGCCCCGTGCCTGGGTCTGTGATGTCCGTGATGAGGTAGAGCAGCGACTCTTTCATGGGCACCCCCTTGTTGTGGGGAAGGAGCTTGCGTGCCCTTGTGAGGTTGAGATCTGTGCTGGTGGTGGCATCTGCCTCCAGTAGGGTCTCCCAAGCCAGACAGGTCTCAACTGACGGGTCAGACAAAGTGTGTCCACGGGCAGGATGGGCTCACTAGCCTTCGGGCAACCATCCTAGGAGAAGGACAACTCTGACTCCAAACCTGGGCAGATGGAGCTCATTTGGCCTTGTAAGGCATCCATCATCTAAGAGAAGGACACTCTAACCAAACCTACGACCCGAGGACTTCGCTGTCACCGTCCAAGCTCGCTAGGCCCTGGCAGATGAACCTCAGGTGTAAAGGGTGGAGCCAGTTCCATGCACGCTGGTGCCTCACCTAAAAAATCCACCGCGCAGCCCCGAAGGGTGCACTCATCGCTTGCAGTGAGCGTGGGAAAAAACCTTCCCAGATCTTCATTCACGAAGCCAAGCCATGAACTCTGAATCAGACTGCAGCATTTGTGTTCAGCAACTTTTTGGCATGAGTCAGGTTCACAATGCAAAGAAGACAATTGGATTTATTTATTTATTTTTTAATATTAAGTGCCAGCTTAGCCAGAAAAGAATTTCTCAGGGTATTTCCTGAGCCCAGAGGCTTGCAGTTTTTGAAAGGTCTGCCTAATGGAAGAAATTTAGAGTTTCTCCAGAAAGTGTCCCAAGAATATTTTCCTTCAGAAAATATTAGGTGATTTATTTTTATGCTTTTTATGCCATTTTATGCCAATATATTTTTGTTTTTTTATGGGTCGTAACCACTTATTTCGGTAAGAAATATACTGTAAATAAATGTATTTATCCTGATGGATAACTGGAGGAACATAGTGGCAAAGAAGCTGTATCTGTGCTGTTGCTCACCACTGATGCATTGGACTTCTCTCTTTCGTAAGTGTAAATATATATTCATAAATACAAACCACAAGTGAAACTAAATCAAATCAGTAAATACTCCTGTCTAGGTGTGAGGCTCAGAGCTATGTTTCCTCCAGCAGCTGTAACTCAGACCCTCGTACACATATGAACACTTCCTCTTATTGTACATATTGTTAACTTTTGTGCCATTAATTTTAACTTCTCAGCTATGCAATTTTAAAGAGATTTATGTCTAAGCTTACGACAACAGGCCTATCTGAACACCTGGTTGCACATGCCAGAGTTAAAAAGAAGAAGACTATCGCATTGGACTGACAAAAGTCCCCATCAGACATTCCCACAAATCCCAAACACATCCTAGTGCTGTGACTCAGTCATCTTGCCTCAAGCAAAGGCAGAAGAATAAACTTTCAGGTATGTCCTGAAGGTCAACATTTATGATTGCTAATATTGAGCTAAAATAGATTTTTAATATTTTCTTTCTGTTTCACAAAAATCAGTTGGTATCTCTTAACTTTGGAGATAGCATTGGTTATAATGCCCTACCTCCTAGCCATTAAAGACTGCTGCATTGAAATGTCTGGATTTCTGTACTTGCAATCTCTGTATGTATAAAACACAAGCCTCTACAGGCTCTGTCTGCATGACAGCCTTTTTACAGGAAGTATAGCATAGGTAGCTAAAGTAAAGTTCTGACACAGTCTTTCATAGACTTATGAACAACAGCTTAATTTTAAATTCATAGCAACCAAACCTGTAGATTGGAAAAACATTGAATTTTTAGATGGTGTTCAGAATGGATAAACAAATTCTAAGTATTCAAAACAAAACAAAGTAAAGTAAAAATTCCTCTTGCTGTTTTTTAGTCTAAGTAAGACTGAAGTCTTACTTTGCTTAGTAGAATATGGCTCTGTGCTGACGTAGAGATATCCAGACTACAGTTGGAAGTATCAGAGCTGTAACACACTATTTTGCACTGCAGACCTGAGCTGGCATATCTGCTGCTGCTGTGATGCCTGATCTGAGGTTTCCTGCTCAGATCAGTGCAGATGTGAACTGAATGGTCTGGGGGTAAATATCTTCTTGGTTCCAGTGATTTCAAATGGTTGTTCATGGGAGTCAAAAAGTATTGTAATGGAATATGATCTCTGCTCTGAAATGCTGACAGTATTGGTTAATAGATATAGACGAAGGGCATTGCAGAATGAATGAATCAATCAAAACACATCAAGCTAGATGCATGAGTGTCAGGCTGAAAAAGTCTTTGTAGGGGAAGTAGGCTTTTTAAGGAGAATATTTTTGTTTGTTGTGATGTATATTGCAAAAATATAAATGTGTAAGACAATTCTTGTAATATTAATGTTGTTGTTTGCTTGAGGTCATGGTGAAAAGTCTGTCAGGACCTTGAGGGCACTAATATGCCTTACCAGGTCCTGAGGAGCCTCACCTGGGGCTTTCATTTCCACCTCTGCCCATGGGCTTAGGACCCCAGCTTATATTCCAGCCCTGGACACCCATTCTCTGCCCACTATGTTGCAGGAGTGCTGGTCTCCGGCTCAGCCACAGCCATCTCTCTGTCCAT